>NW_027488679.1:390000-632499 GCF_050948215.1 Halictus rubicundus | reverse complement strand
AGTCCCACCGCTAAGAGGAAACTTTTTCCGTATCGGTCCTAGACGATTTTCGACGTGATATCACTGTAATATAGACGGTTTCTAACAATATATATCATAACACCAAACTCGCTACAATTATTATTTATCGAGTTATTAGCAAATAATGGACGGATGTACTACTCCGTCGGACGTTCGACGAAAATTTTTCTAAGTCCCACCGCTAAGAGGAAACTTTTTCCGTATCGGTCCTAGACGATTTTCGACGTGATATCACTGTAATATAGACGGTTTCTAACAATATATATCATAACACCAAACTCGCTACAATTATTATTTATCGAGTTATTAGCAAATAATGGACGGATGTGCTACTCCGTCGACAAAACTCTGGAAATTTTTCTAAGTCCCACCGCTAAGAGGAAACTTTTTCCGTATCGGTCCTAGACGATTTTCGACGTGATATCACTGTAATATAGACGGTTTCTAACAATATATATCATAACACCAAACTCGCTACAATTATTATTTATCGAGTTATTAGCAAATAATGGACGGATGTGCTACTCCGTCGACAAAACTCTGGAAATTTTTCTAAGTCCCACCGCTAAGAGGAAACTTTTTCCGTATCGGTCCTAGACGATTTTCGACGTGATATCACTGTAATATAGACGGTTTCTAACAATATATATCATAACACCAAACTCGCTACAATTATTATTTATCGAGTTATTAGCAAATAATGGACGGATGTGCTACTCCGTCGACAAAACTCTGGAAATTTTTCTAAGTCCCACCGCTAAGAGGAAACTTTTTCCGTATCGATCCTAGACGATTTTCGACGTGATATCACTGTAATATAGACGGTTTCTAACAATATATATCATAACACCAAACTCGCTACAATTATTATTTATCGAGTTATTAGCAAATAATGGACGGATGTACTACTCCGTCGGACGTTCGACGAAAATTTTTCTAAGTCCCACCGCTAAGAGGAAACTTTTTCCGTATCGGTCCTAGACGATTTTCGACGTGATATCACTGTAATATAGACGGTTTCTAACAATATATATCATAACACCAAACTCGCTACAATTATTATTTATCGAGTTATTAGCAAATAATGGACGGATGTGCTACTCCGTCGACAAAACTCTGGAAATTTTTCTAAGTCCCACCGCTAAGAGGAAACTTTTTCGGTATCGGTCCTAGACGATTTTCGACGTGATATCACTGTAATATAGACGGTTTCTAACAATATATATCATAACACCAAACTCGCTACAATTATTATTTATCGAGTTATTAGCAAATAATGGACGGATGTGCTACTCCGTCGACAAAACTCTGGAAATTTTTCTAAGTCCCACCGCTAAGAGGAAACTTTTTCCGTATCGGTCCTAGACGATTTTCGACGTGATATCACTGTAATATAGACGGTTTCTAACAATATATATCATAACACCAAACTCGCTACAATTATTATTTATCGAGTTATTAGCAAATAATGGACGGATGTACTACTCCGTCGACAAAACTCTGGAAATTTTTCTAAGTCCCACCGCTAAGAGGAAACTTTTTCCGTATCGGTCCTAGACGATTTTCGACGTGATATCACTGTAATATAGACGGTTTCTAACAATATATATCATAACACCAAACTCGCTACAATTATTATTTATCGAGTTATTAGCAAATAATGGACGGATGTGCTACTCCGTCGACAAAACTCTGGAAATTTTTCTAAGTCCCACCGCTAAGAGGAAACTTTTTCGGTATCGGTCCTAGACGATTTTCGACGTGATATCACTGTAATATAGACGGTTTCTAACAATATATATCATAACACCAAACTCGCTACAATTATTATTTATCGAGTTATTAGCAAATAATGGACGGATGTGCTACTCCGTCGACAAAACTCTGGAAATTTTTCTAAGTCCCACCGCTAAGAGGAAACTTTTTCCGTATCGATCCTAGACGATTTTCGACGTGATATCACTGTAATATAGACGGTTTCTAACAATATATATCATAACACCAAACTCGCTACAATTATTATTTATCGAGTTATTAGCAAATAATGGACGGATGTACTACTCCGTCGGACGTTCGACGAAAATTTTTCTAAGTCCCACCGCTAAGAGGAAACTTTTTCCGTATCGGTCCTAGACGATTTTCGACGTGATATCACTGTAATATAGACGGTTTCTAACAATATATATCATAACACCAAACTCGCTACAATTATTATTTATCGAGTTATTAGCAAATAATGGACGGATGTACTACTCCGTCGACAAAACTCTGGAAATTTTTCTAAGTCCCACCGCTAAGAGGAAACTTTTTCCGTATCGGTCCTAGACGATTTTCGACGTGATATCACTGTAATATAGACGGTTTCTAACAATATATATCATAACACCAAACTCGCTACAATTATTATTTATCGAGTTATTAGCAAATAATGGACGGATGTGCTACTCCGTCGACAAAACTCTGGAAATTTTTCTAAGTCCCACCGCCAAGAGGAAACTTTTTCCCTATCGGTCCTAGACGATTTTCGACGTGATATCACTGTAATATAGACGGTTTCTAACAATATATATCATAACACCAAACTCGCTACAATTATTATTTATCGAGTTATTAGCAAATAATGGACGGATGTGCTACTCCGTCGACAAAACTCTGGAAATTTTTCTAAGTCCCACCGCTAAGAGGAAACTTTTTCCGTATCGGTCCTAGACGATTTTCGACGTGATATCACTGTAATATAGACGGTTTCTAACAATATATATCATAACACCAAACTCGCTACAATTATTATTTATCGAGTTATTAGCAAATAATGGACGGATGTGCTACTCCGTCGACAAAACTCTGGAAATTTTTCTAAGTCCCACCGCTAAGAGGAAACTTTTTCCGTATCGGTCCTAGACGATTTTCGACGTGATATCACTGTAATATAGACGGTTTCTAACAATATATATCATAACACCAAACTCGCTACAATTATTATTTATCGAGTTATTAGCAAATAATGGACGGATGTGCTACTCCGTCGACAAAACTCTGGAAATTATTCTAAGTCCCACCGCTAAGAGGAAACTTTTTCCGTATCGGTCCTAGACGATTTTCGACGTGATATCACTGTAATATAGACGGTTTCTAACAATATATATATTAACACCAAACTCGCTACAATTATTATTTATCGAGTTATTAGCAAATAATGGACGGATGTGCTACTCCGTCGACAAAACTCTGGAAATTTTTCTAAGTCCCACCGCTAAGAGGAAACTTTTTCCGTATCGGTCCTAGACGATTTTCGACGTGATATCACTGTAATATAGACGGTTTCTAACAATATATATCATAACACCAAACTCGCTACAATTATTATTTATCGAGTTATTAGCAAATAATGGACGGATGTACTACTCCGTCGACAAAACTCTGGAAATTTTTCTAAGTCCCACCGCTAAGAGGAAACTTTTTCCGTATCGGTCCTAGACGATTTTCGACGTGATATCACTGTAATATAGACGGTTTCTAACAATATATATCATAACACCAAACTCGCTACAATTATTATTTATCGAGTTATTAGCAAATAATGGACGGATGTGCTACTCCGTCGACAAAACTCTGGAAATTTTTCTAAGTCCCACCGCTAAGAGGAAACTTTTTCCGTATCGGTCCTAGACGATTTTCGACGTGATATCACTGTAATATAGACGGTTTCTAACAATATATATCATAACACCAAACTCGCTACAATTATTATTTATCGAGTTATTAGCAAATAATGGACGGATGTGCTACTCCGTCGACAAAACTCTGGAAATTTTTCTAAGTCCCACCGCTAAGAGGAAACTTTTTCCGTATCGGTCCTAGACGATTTTCGACGTGATATCACTGTAATATAGACGGTTTCTAACAATATATATCATAACACCAAACTCGCTACAATTATTATTTATCGAGTTATTAGCAAATAATGGACGGATGTGCTACTCCGTCGACAAAACTCTGGAAATTTTTCTAAGTCCCACCGCTAAGAGGAAACTTTTTCCGTATCGGTCCTAGACGATTTTCGACGTGATATCACTGTAATATAGACGGTTTCTAACAATATATATCATAACACCAAACTCGCTACAATTATTATTTATCGAGTTATTAGCAAATAATGGACGGATGTGCTACTCCGTCGACAAAACTCTGGAAATTTTTCTAAGTCCCACCGCTAAGAGGAAACTTTTTCCGTATCGGTCCTAGACGATTTTCGACGTGATATCACTGTAATATAGACGGTTTCTAACAATATATATCATAACACCAAACTCGCTACAATTATTATTTATCGAGTTATTAGCAAATAATGGACGGATGTACTACTCCGTCGACAAAACTCTGGAAATTTTTCTAAGTCCCACCGCTAAGAGGAAACTTTTTCCGTATCGGTCCTAGACGATTTTCGACGTGATATCACTGTAATATAGACGGTTTCTAACAATATATATCATAACACCAAACTCGCTACAATTATTATTTATCGAGTTATTAGCAAATAATGGACGGATGTACTACTCCGTCGACAAAACTCTGGAAATTTTTCTAAGTCCCACCGCTAAGAGGAAACTTTTTCCGTATCGGTCCTAGACGATTTTCGACGTGATATCACTGTAATATAGACGGTTTCTAACAATATATATCATAACACCAAACTCGCTACAATTATTATTTATCGAGTTATTAGCAAATAATGGACGGATGTACTACTCCGTCGACAAAACTCTGGAAATTTTTCTAAGTCCCACCGCTAAGAGGAAACTTTTTCCGTATCGGTCCTAGACGATTTTCGACGTGATATCACTGTAATATAGACGGTTTCTAACAATATATATCATACCACCAAACTCGCTACAATTATTATTTATCGAGTTATTAGCAAATGATGGACGGATGTACTACTCCGTCGACAAAACTCTGGAAATTTTTCTAAGTCCCACCGCTAAGAGGAAACTTTTTCCGTATCGGTCCTAGACGATTTTCGACGTGATATCACTGTAATATAGACGGTTTCTAACAATATATATCATAACACCAAACTCGCTACTACTATTATTTACCGAGTTATTAGCAAATAATGGATGGATGTACTACTCCGTCGACAAAACTCTGGAAATTTTTCTAAGTCCCACCGCTAAGAGGAAACTTTTTCCATATCGGTTCTAGACGATTTTCGACGTGATATCACTGTAATATAGACGGTTTCTAACAATATATATCATAACACCAAACTCGCTACTACTATTATTTACCGAGTTATTAGCAAACAATGGACGGATGTACTACTCCGTCGGACGTTCGACGAAAATTTTTCTAAGTCCCACCGCTAAGAGGAAACTTTTTCCGTATCGGTCCTAGACGATTTTCGACGTGATATCACTGTAATATAGACGGTTTCTAACAATATATATCATAACACCAAACTCGCTACAATTATTATTTATCGAGTTATTAGCAAATAATGGACGGATGTACTACTCCGTCGACAAAACTCTGGAAATTTTTCTAAGTCCCACCGCTAAGAGGAAACTTTTTCCGTATCGGTCCTAGACGATTTTCGACGTGATATCACTGTAATATAGACGGTTTCTAACAATATATATCATAACACCAAACTCGCTACTACTATTATTTACCGAGTTATTAGCTAATAATGGACGGATGTACTACTCCGTCGGACGTTGGACGAACATTTTTCTAAGCCCCACCGCTAAGAGGAAACTTTTTCCGTATCGGTCCTAGACGATTTTCGACGTGATATCACTGTAATATAGACGGTTTCTAACAATATATATCATGACCCCAAACTCGCTACTACTATTATTTACCGAGTTATTAGCAAATAATGGACGGATGTACTACTCCGTCGGACGTTGGACGAACATTTTTCTAAGCCCCACCGCTAAGAGGAAACTTTTTCCGTATCGGTCCTAGACGATTTTCGACGTGATATCACTGTAATATAGACGGTTTCTAACAATATATATCATGACACCAAACTCGCTACTACTATTATTTACCGAGTTATTAGCTAATAATGGACGGATGTACTACTCCGTTGGACGTTGGACGAACACTTTTCTAAGCCCCACCGCTAAGAGGAAACTTTTTCCGTATCGGTCCTAGACGATTTTTGACGTGATATCACTGTAATATAGACGGTTTCTAACAATATATATCATAACACCAAACTCGCTACTACTATTATTTACCGAGTTATTAGCAAATAATGGACGGATGTACTACTCCGTCGACAAAACTCTGGAAATTTTTCTAAGCCCCACCGCTAAGAGGAAACTTTTTCCGTATCGGTCCTAGACGATTTTCGACGTGATATCACTGTAATATAGACGGTTTCTAACAATATATATCATAACACCAAACTCGCTACTACTATTATTTACCGAGTTATTAGCTAATAATGGACGGATGTACTACTCCGTCGGACGTTGGACGAACATTTTTCTAAGCCCCACCGCTAAGAGGAAACTTTTTCCGTATCGGTCCTAGGCGAGTTTCGACGTGATATCACTGTAATATAGACGGTTTCTAACAATATATATCATAACACCAAACTCGCTACTAGTATTATTTACCGAGTTATTAGCTAATAATGGACGGATGTACTACTCCGTCGGACGTTGGACGAACATTTTTCTAAGCCCCACCGCTAAGAGGATACTTTTTCCGTATCGGTCCTAGGCGAGTTTCGATGTGATATCACTGTAATATAGACGGTTTCTAACAATATATATCATGACACCAAACTCGCTACTACTATTATTTACCGAGTTATTAGCAAATAATGGACGGATGTACTACTCCGTCGGACGTTGGACGAACATTTTTCTAAGCCCCACCGCTAAGAGGAAACTTTTTCCGTATCGGTCCTAGACGATTTTCGACGTGATATCACTGTAATATAGACGGTTTCTAACAATATATATCATAACACCAAACTCGCTACTACTATTATTTACCGAGTTATTAGCAAATAATGGACGGATGTACTACTCCGTCGACAAAACTCTGGAAATTTTTCTAAGTCCCACCGCTAAGAGGAAACTTTTTCCGTATCGGTCCTAGACGATTTTCGACGTGATATCACTGTAATATAGACGGTTTCTAACAATATATATCATACCACCAAACTCGCTACAATTATTATTTATCGAGTTATTAGCAAATGATGGACGGATGTACTACTCCGTCGGACGTTCGACGAAAATTTTTCTAAGTCCCACCGCTAAGAGGAAACTTTTTCCTTATCGGTCCTAGACGATTTTCGACGTGATATCACTGTAATATAGACGGTTTCTAACAATATATATCATAACACCAAACTCGCTACTACTATTATTTACCGAGTTATTAGCAAATAATGGATGGATGTACTACTCCGTCGACAAAACTCTGGAAATTTTTCTAAGTCCCACCGCTAAGAGGAAACTTTTTCCGTATCGGTCCTAGACGATTTTCGACGTGATATCACTGTAATATAGACGGTTTCTAACAATATATATCATAACACCAAACTCGCTACAATTATTATTTATCGAGTTATTAGCAAATAATGGACGGATGTGCTACTTCGTCGACAAAACTCTGGAAATTTTTCTAAGTCCCACCGCTAAGAGGAAACTTTTTCCGTATCGGTCCTAGACGATTTTCGACGTGATATCACTGTAATATAGACGGTTTCTAACAATATATATCATAACACCAAACTCGCTACAATTATTATTTATCGAGTTATTAGCAAATAATGGACGGATGTGCTACTCCGTCGACAAAACTCTGGAAATTTTTCTAAGTCCCACCGCTAAGAGGAAACTTTTTCCGTATCGGTCCTAGACGATTTTCGACGTGATATCACTGTAATATAGACGGTTTCTAACAATATATATCATAACACCAAACTCGCTACAATTATTATTTATCGAGTTATTAGCAAATAATGGACGGATGTGCTACTCCGTCGACAAAACTCTGGAAATTTTTCTAAGTCCCACCGCTAAGAGGAAACTTTTTCCGTATCGGTCCTAGACGATTTTCGACGTGATATCACTGTAATATAGACGGTTTCTAACAATATATATCATAACACCAAACTCGCTACAATTATTATTTATCGAGTTATTAGCAAATAATGGACGGATGTGCTACTTCGTCGGACGTTCGACGAAAATTTTTCTAAGTCCCACCGCCAAGAGGAAACTTTTTCCCTATCGGTCCTAGACGATTTTCGACGTGATATCACTGTAATATAGACGGTTTCTAACAATATATATCATAACACCAAACTCGCTACAATTATTATTTATCGAGTTATTAGCAAATAATGGACGGATGTGCTACTCCGTCGACAAAACTCTGGAAATTTTTCTAAGTCCCACCGCCAAGAGGAAACTTTTTCCGTATCGGTCCTAGACGATTTTCGACGTGATATCACTGTAATATAGACGGTTTCTAACAATATATATCATAACACCAAACTCGCTACTACTATTATTTACCGAGTTATTAGCTAATAATGGACGGATGTACTACTCCGTCGGACGTTGGACGAACATTTTTCTAAGCCCCACCGCTAAGAGGAAACTTTTTCCGTATCGGTCCTAGACGATTTTCGACGTGATATCACTGTAATATAGACGGTTTCTAACAATATATATCATGACCCCAAACTCGCTACTACTATTATTTACCGAGTTATTAGCAAATAATGGACGGATGTACTACTCCGTCGGACGTTGGACGAACATTTTTCTAAGCCCCACCGCTAAGAGGAAACTTTTTCCGTATCGGTCCTAGACGATTTTCGACGTGATATCACTGTAATATAGACGGTTTCTAACAATATATATCATGACACCAAACTCGCTACTACTATTATTTACCGAGTTATTAGCAAACAATGGACGGATGTACTACTCCGTCGGACGTTCGACGAAAATTTTTCTAAGTCCCACCGCTAAGAGGAAACTTTTTCCGTATCGGTCCTAGACGATTTTCGACGTGATATCACTGTAATATAGACGGTTTCTAACAATATATATCATAACACCAAACTCGCTACAATTATTATTTATCGAGTTATTAGCAAATAATGGACGGATGTACTACTCCGTCGACAAAACTCTGGAAATTTTTCTAAGTCCCACCGCTAAGAGGAAACTTTTTCCGTATCGGTCCTAGACGATTTTCGACGTGATATCACTGTAATATAGACGGTTTCTAACAATATATATCATAACACCAAACTCGCTACTACTATTATTTACCGAGTTATTAGCTAATAATGGACGGATGTACTACTCCGTCGGACGTTGGACGAACATTTTTCTAAGCCCCACCGCTAAGAGGAAACTTTTTCCGTATCGGTCCTAGACGATTTTCGACGTGATATCACTGTAATATAGACGGTTTCTAACAATATATATCATGACCCCAAACTCGCTACTACTATTATTTACCGAGTTATTAGCAAATAATGGACGGATGTACTACTCCGTCGGACGTTGGACGAACATTTTTCTAAGCCCCACCGCTAAGAGGAAACTTTTTCCGTATCGGTCCTAGACGATTTTCGACGTGATATCACTGTAATATAGACGGTTTCTAACAATATATATCATGACACCAAACTCGCTACTACTATTATTTACCGAGTTATTAGCTAATAATGGACGGATGTACTACTCCGTTGGACGTTGGACGAACACTTTTCTAAGCCCCACCGCTAAGAGGAAACTTTTTCCGTATCGGTCCTAGACGATTTTTGACGTGATATCACTGTAATATAGACGGTTTCTAACAATATATATCATAACACCAAACTCGCTACTACTATTATTTACCGAGTTATTAGCAAATAATGGACGGATGTACTACTCCGTCGACAAAACTCTGGAAATTTTTCTAAGCCCCACCGCTAAGAGGAAACTTTTTCCGTATCGGTCCTAGACGATTTTCGACGTGATATCACTGTAATATAGACGGTTTCTAACAATATATATCATAACACCAAACTCGCTACTACTATTATTTACCGAGTTATTAGCTAATAATGGACGGATGTACTACTCCGTCGGACGTTGGACGAACATTTTTCTAAGCCCCACCGCTAAGAGGAAACTTTTTCCGTATCGGTCCTAGGCGAGTTTCGACGTGATATCACTGTAATATAGACGGTTTCTAACAATATATATCATAACACCAAACTCGCTACTAGTATTATTTACCGAGTTATTAGCTAATAATGGACGGATGTACTACTCCGTCGGACGTTGGACGAACATTTTTCTAAGCCCCACCGCTAAGAGGATACTTTTTCCGTATCGGTCCTAGGCGAGTTTCGATGTGATATCACTGTAATATAGACGGTTTCTAACAATATATATCATGACACCAAACTCGCTACTACTATTATTTACCGAGTTATTAGCAAATAATGGACGGATGTACTACTCCGTCGGACGTTGGACGAACATTTTTCTAAGCCCCACCGCTAAGAGGAAACTTTTTCCGTATCGGTCCTAGACGATTTTCGACGTGATATCACTGTAATATAGACGGTTTCTAACAATATATATCATAACACCAAACTCGCTACTACTATTATTTACCGAGTTATTAGCAAATAATGGACGGATGTACTACTCCGTCGACAAAACTCTGGAAATTTTTCTAAGTCCCACCGCTAAGAGGAAACTTTTTCCGTATCGGTCCTAGACGATTTTCGACGTGATATCACTGTAATATAGACGGTTTCTAACAATATATATCATACCACCAAACTCGCTACAATTATTATTTATCGAGTTATTAGCAAATGATGGACGGATGTACTACTCCGTCGGACGTTCGACGAAAATTTTTCTAAGTCCCACCGCTAAGAGGAAACTTTTTCCTTATCGGTCCTAGACGATTTTCGACGTGATATCACTGTAATATAGACGGTTTCTAACAATATATATCATAACACCAAACTCGCTACTACTATTATTTACCGAGTTATTAGCAAATAATGGATGGATGTACTACTCCGTCGACAAAACTCTGGAAATTTTTCTAAGTCCCACCGCTAAGAGGAAACTTTTTCCGTATCGGTCCTAGACGATTTTCGACGTGATATCACTGTAATATAGACGGTTTCTAACAATATATATCATAACACCAAACTCGCTACAATTATTATTTATCGAGTTATTAGCAAATAATGGACGGATGTGCTACTTCGTCGACAAAACTCTGGAAATTTTTCTAAGTCCCACCGCTAAGAGGAAACTTTTTCCGTATCGGTCCTAGACGATTTTCGACGTGATATCACTGTAATATAGACGGTTTCTAACAATATATATCATAACACCAAACTCGCTACAATTATTACTTATCGAGTTATTAGCAAATAATGGACGGATGTGCTACTCCGTCGACAAAACTCTGGAAATTTTTCTAAGTCCCACCGCTAAGAGGAAACTTTTTCCGTATCGGTCCTAGACGATTTTCGACGTGATATCACTGTAATATAGACGGTTTCTAACAATATATATCATAACACCAAACTCGCTACAATTATTATTTATCGAGTTATTAGCAAATAATGGACGGATGTGCTACTCCGTCGACAAAACTCTGGAAATTTTTCTAAGTCCCACCGCTAAGAGGAAACTTTTTCCGTATCGGTCCTAGACGATTTTCGACGTGATATCACTGTAATATAGACGGTTTCTAACAATATATATCATAACACCAAACTCGCTACAATTATTATTTATCGAGTTATTAGCAAATAATGGACGGATGTGCTACTTCGTCGGACGTTCGACGAAAATTTTTCTAAGTCCCACCGCCAAGAGGAAACTTTTTCCCTATCGGTCCTAGACGATTTTCGACGTGATATCACTGTAATATAGACGGTTTCTAACAATATATATCATAACACCAAACTCGCTACTACTATTATTTACCGAGTTATTAGCAAATAATGGATGGATGTACTACTCCGTCGACAAAACTCTGGAAATTTTTCTAAGTCCCACCGCTAAGAGGAAACTTTTTCCATATCGGTTCTAGACGATTTTCGACGTGATATCACTGTAATATAGACGGTTTCTAACAATATATATCATAACACCAAACTCGCTACTACTATTATTTACCGAGTTATTAGCAAACAATGGACGGATGTACTACTCCGTCGGACGTTCGACGAAAATTTTTCTAAGTCCCACCGCTAAGAGGAAACTTTTTCCGTATCGGTCCTAGACGATTTTCGACGTGATATCACTGTAATATAGACGGTTTCTAGCAATATATATCATACCACCAAACTCGCTACAATTATTATTTATCGAGTTATTAGCAAATGATGGACGGATGTACTACTCCGTCGGACGTTCGACGAAAATTTTTCTAAGTCCCACCGCTAAGAGGAAACTTTTTCCTTATCGGTCCTAGACGATTTTCGACGTGATATCACTGTAATATAGACGGTTTCTAACAATATATATCATAACACCAAACTCGCTACTACTATTATTTACCGAGTTATTAGCAAATAATGGATGGATGTACTACTCCGTCGACAAAACTCTGGAAATTTTTCTAAGTCCCACCGCTAAGAGGAAACTTTTTCCGTATCGGTCCTAGACGATTTTCGACGTGATATCACTGTAATATAGACGGTTTCTAACAATATATATCATAACACCAAACTCGCTACAATTATTATTTATCGAGTTATTAGCAAATAATGGACGGATGTGCTACTTCGTCGACAAAACTCTGGAAATTTTTCTAAGTCCCACCGCTAAGAGGAAACTTTTTCCGTATCGGTCCTAGACGATTTTCGACGTGATATCACTGTAATATAGACGGTTTCTAACAATATATATCATAACACCAAACTCGCTACAATTATTACTTATCGAGTTATTAGCAAATAATGGACGGATGTGCTACTCCGTCGACAAAACTCTGGAAATTTTTCTAAGTCCCACCGCTAAGAGGAAACTTTTTCCGTATCGGTCCTAGACGATTTTCGACGTGATATCACTGTAATATAGACGGTTTCTAACAATATATATCATAACACCAAACTCGCTACAATTATTATTTATCGAGTTATTAGCAAATAATGGACGGATGTGCTACTCCGTCGACAAAACTCTGGAAATTTTTCTAAGTCCCACCGCTAAGAGGAAACTTTTTCCGTATCGGTCCTAGACGATTTTCGACGTGATATCACTGTAATATAGACGGTTTCTAACAATATATATCATAACACCAAACTCGCTACAATTATTATTTATCGAGTTATTAGCAAATAATGGACGGATGTGCTACTTCGTCGGACGTTCGACGAAAATTTTTCTAAGTCCCACCGCCAAGAGGAAACTTTTTCCCTATCGGTCCTAGACGATTTTCGACGTGATATCACTGTAATATAGACGGTTTCTAACAATATATATCATAACACCAAACTCGCTACTACTATTATTTACCGAGTTATTAGCAAATAATGGATGGATGTACTACTCCGTCGACAAAACTCTGGAAATTTTTCTAAGTCCCACCGCTAAGAGGAAACTTTTTCCATATCGGTTCTAGACGATTTTCGACGTGATATCACTGTAATATAGACGGTTTCTAACAATATATATCATAACACCAAACTCGCTACTACTATTATTTACCGAGTTATTAGCAAACAATGGACGGATGTACTACTCCGTCGGACGTTCGACGAAAATTTTTCTAAGTCCCACCGCTAAGAGGAAACTTTTTCCGTATCGGTCCTAGACGATTTTCGACGTGATATCACTGTAATATAGACGGTTTCTAGCAATATATATCATAACACCAAACTCGCTACAATTATTATTTATCGAGTTATTAGCAAATAATGGACGGATGTACTACTCCGTCGACAAAACTCTGGAAATTTTTCTAAGTCCCACCGCTAAGAGGAAACTTTTTCCGTATCGGTCCTAGACGATTTTCGACGTGATATCACTGTAATATAGACGGTTTCTAACAATATATATCATACCACCAAACTCGCTACAATTATTATTTATCGAGTTATTAGCAAATGATGGACGGATGTACTACTCCGTCGGACGTTCGACGAAAATTTTTCTAAGTCCCACCGCTAAGAGGAAACTTTTTCCTTATCGGTCCTAGACGATTTTCGACGTGATATCACTGTAATATAGACGGTTTCTAACAATATATATCATAACACCAAACTCGCTACTACTATTATTTACCGAGTTATTAGCAAATAATGGATGGATGTACTACTCCGTCGACAAAACTCTGGAAATTTTTCTAAGTCCCACCGCTAAGAGGAAACTTTTTCCGTATCGGTTCTAGACGATTTTCGACGTGATATCACTGTAATATAGACGGTTTCTAACAATATATATCATAACACCAAACTCGCTACTACTATTATTTACCGAGTTATTAGCAAACAATGGACGGATGTACTACTCCGTCGGACGTTCGACGAAAATTTTTCTAAGTCCCACCGCTAAGAGGAAACTTTTTCCGTATCGGTCCTAGACGATTTTCGACGTGATATCACTGTAATATAGACGGTTTCTAACAATATATATCATAACACCAAACTCGCTACAATTATTATTTATCGAGTTATTAGCAAATAATGGACGGATGTACTACTCCGTCGACAAAACTCTGGAAATTTTTCTAAGTCCCACCGCTAAGAGGAAACTTTTTCCGTATCGGTCCTAGACGATTTTCGACGTGATATCACTGTAATATAGACGGTTTCTAACAATATATATCATAACACCAAACTCGCTACTACTATTATTTACCGAGTTATTAGCAAATAATGGATGGATGTACTACTCCGTCGACAAAACTCTGGAAATTTTTCTAAGTCCCACCGCTAAGAGGAAACTTTTTCCGTATCGGTCCTAGACGATTTTCGACGTGATATCACTGTAATATAGACGGTTTCTAACAGTATATATCATAACACCAAACTCGCTACAATTATTATTTATCGAGTTATTAGCAAATGATGGACGGATGTACTACTCCGTCGACAAAACTCTGGAAATTTTTCTAAGTCCCACCGCTAAGAGGAAACTTTTTCCGTATCGGTCCTAGACGATTTTCGACGTGATATCACTGTAATATAGACGGTTTCTAACAATATATATCATAACACCAAACTCGCTACAATTATTATTTATCGAGTTATTAGCAAATAATGGACGGATGTACTACTCCGTCGACAAAACTCTGGAAATTTTTCTAAGTCCCACCGCTAAGAGGAAACTTTTTCCGTATCGGTCCTAGACGATTTTCGACGTGATATCACTGTAATATAGACGGTTTCTAACAATATATATCATAACACCAAACTCGCTACTACTATTATTTACCGAGTTATTAGCAAACAATGGACGGATGTACTACTCCGTCGACAAAACTCTGGAAATTTTTCTAACCGTCGTTATATGGTTCGTTTACCCTTCCGAAGGGCCCATCCGATCGACATCGGCAATTCCTACCGCATCGCCCACCGGATGCTGACGCGTCTCGAGACGCGGCTACGTTCGAATCCTCCATTGTTTGACGAGTACGATGCGTTCTTGCGCGAATATCTGAACCTTGGGCATATGCGGAAAGTTCCTCCGTCTCTTCAAGACGGCCCTCAAACCGTGTACATTCCGCATCACGCGGTGATTCGAGAAAGCAGCGTAACTACTCATCTTCGGGTAGTATTCAATGCGTCGAGTCTCACAAGCAACGGGACCTCGTTAAATGACCATTTGTTGATTGGACCCAAACTGCAAACGGATCTCCCGACAATAATATTGCGGTGTCGCCAATATCGGTACTTGTTAACCGCCGATGTTACAAAAATGTACCGTCAAATTCTTGTAAATCCGCAGGACGTCGATTATCAACGTATCCTATGGCGGTCGTCCCCGTCTGATTCCGTCGATCGGTATCAGTTGTTGACCGTAACCTATGACACAGCACCGGCCCCCTTCCTGGCTCTTCGGGTCTTGAAACAACTCGTCGAAGACGAAGGGTCAAATTTTCCGTTGGCCGTGAGCGTCCTCCAAAACCATCTTTATGTGGATGATTGCGTTTTTGGCGCGTCCGACGAGTCACGTTTAACCGAAACGCGTAATCAGTTGATCACGTTGCTCAGCAAAGCGCACTTCCAGTTGCATAAGTGGACGACCAACGCTCCACATCTTCTTCGCGACATCAGTCCGCATGACCGTGGAACAGGGCTTGAGAAAATATTACAGTTCGACGAAACTGTGAAAGTCCTTGGAGTCGCCTGGAGTCCAGATGCCGATGCATTTCGCTTCCGCGTGACGCTTCCCCATCATTCCGCAGGCACCAAACGAGCGATCCTTTCCACGATTGCTCGCCTTTTCGATCCCTTAGGCTGGGTCACTCCCACCACCGTCTATGCCAAAATTCTTATGCAACAGCTGTGGTTGAAAAAATGCAGTTGGGACGCCCCACTTCCATCAACCTTTCTCGATCGCTGGACGATATATAACGCGGAATTACCTGCCCTCAAGTCCCTTGCGATTCCTCGATGGACGCACCAAACTCTCGATATCGCCTCATGCGAACTCCATGGCTTTGCCGACGCATCTACCGTCGCCTATGCCGCTGTCGTGTATCTGCGCGTCGTCACCTCGTCCGGTCACATTGTCGTGTCTCTTCTCGCCGCCAAATCCAAAGTCGCTCCTGTCAAACCGCTGACTGTTCCACGGCTCGAACTTTCCGCCGCCCTCTTACTAGCTCGCCTCATCGTGTTCGTGAGGCAAGCGCTGCATGACCTTCCGAATGAGATCCTGTGTTATTGCTGGACGGATTCGACAATCACCCTCTGTTGGCTTCGTCAACCGGCGTCGAGATGGAAAACATTCGTCGCGAATCGGGTGGCTCAAATCGCCTCCTCCCTACCGGATGCCATGTGGCGACATGTACCGTCCGAGGAGAATCCCGCAGATTGTGCCTCCCGCGGCTTACTTCCGTCCCAACTATTGCACCACGATCTTTGGTGGAAGGGACCACAGTGGATGCAACTGTCGACCGACCAATGGCCTCCAAATATCCCGGTCGCATCGCCTGACGCGCGCGCGGAGGAACGTCCGACCCTCTCTTTTAACCTTGTACTGCCTAGCACACCGTGGGAGCTACGTGACCGGTTTTCATCCTGGCCAAAATTATTAAGGGTCACCGCGTATATTTTCCGTTTCGTCGAGCGAATTCGGAAACGTCCCGTTTCGCGTTTACGCGTTGGAAGCCGAGCTCTCGACGCGTCAGAAATCCGAGGTGCAAAGAATTTCTGGCTCCGACAGATACAACGTGACCTTTTTCCTGAGGAGATTCAGTCTCTTCGTCAACATCGTCCGCTCAACCAAAAGAGCTCCCTGCTCTCCCTTAATCCATATATAGACAAAGACGGCTTAATTCGCGTGGGCGGACGATTAAAAAACGCCAAGTTGTCGGAGCAAGAAAAACATCCGATTATCGTTAAGTCGCATCCACTCTTAGACGTCATCATCGTGCATGCTCATCTGCGAGCCCTCCATGCTGGATCTCATTTAACGCTGAGCATTCTTCGCCAAGAATATTGGATTCTACGCGCGCGTCCAATAGTACGAGCCCTTCTTCATAAGTGCGTTGCATGCGTCCGCGAGAAAGCAAAGCAACAAAGCGCGCTTATGGGAGACCTCCCGGACTTTCGAGTTACGCGCTCGGCTCGTCCGTTTTTGCATTGCGGTCTCGATTATGCCGGCCCAATTCAAACACGCACATCTCCGGGTCGCGGACATCATTCTCGCAAATCCTACATCGCCTTATTTATTTGTATGGTCGTCAAAGCCGTTCATTTGGAACTTGTTAGCGATTACTCGACTGTAGCGTTCCTTGCCGCGTACAACCGCTTCTGCTCTCGGCGCGGTATTCCCAACGCCCTGTACTCAGATAATGGCACAACGTTTACCGGCGCGAATCGAGAACTCGCGACGGCGTTTCGAGAAGCCACTCGCGATCCTACAATGCTCAATCGGCTAGCCACCGATAATGTCACGTGGCACTTCACGCCGCCTTCCGCTCCTCATTTCGGAGGATTGTGGGAGGCCGGCAGTCGTAGCGTCAAATATCACCTCAAACGAGTTGTTGGAGCCCACACATTGACCTTCGAAGAATTTTCGACTTTGCTCTGTCAAGTAGAAGCATGTTTGAACTCCCACCCACTCGCCGCGGCGTCGGATAATTTCGATGTGCCCTAACGCCTGGGCATTTTTTGATCGGATCGGCGCTAACCGCTGTACCGGCTCCATCGCTGCTCGATCAAAAGGAATCGCGTCTCTCGCGTTGGCAATTGTTCCAACAAATGATGGAAAGTTTCTGGCACCGATGGTCGCATGACTACATGCATGGTCTCCAACAACGCGTCAAGTGGAAAACCCCTCAGTCGAATATTACCGTCGGACAGTTAGTTTTATTGCGGCATGCGAATCTACCCCCGTGTAAATGGGAACTTGGTCGCGTCTCCGCTTGTCACCCCGGCGATGATGGCATTACGCGCGTTGTCACGGTGAAAACCGCTAATTCCGAATATAAGCGACCCATTGTTAAAGTATGCGTGCTTCCGATCGATTTACCGTCCGATTAAATCTTAATCGCAGAGTTGCATCGTGCGACGCATCGACATCGCCTCTTCGAGTGCAAGAAGTTGATTGTACATATCTGTAAATAGGCATAACCGCCGTCTCAGTTTCGTGTGCGTACCATTAGATTTATCTGCGCCTCGTTCGTCGTGTTTACGTTCCCGACATTGTACATACGCGTCCTGTATATATATATATATATGTCTCATTCTATCGTGTATCACCCACAGTTCATGGCGGGCGGGACGTGTCTTGCCAGTGGTCCACGGCGGGCGGTGCCTTCAAATATATGAATCATTCTTGTTTGCGGTTCCCGTCCTGCGGTACTGTTCGACTAGTCAATTTCGGATCTCTAAAGAAATCCGAGGCGGGCGGTATGTTTAGGATTAAACGTAGCAATAAGGTAATTTTAAGTCTGTTCGAGACCCCGCGCTACGGCCCTGGGGAGCGCCCCGGGGCCCCGTCTACCATGTCAACTCGATCCTGCGAATCACGTGTGCGCGACGCCTTTTGTTTTCGGCGTTTCTCGGAATCGCGCGCAGCCGATACGCGATCACGTGATCGATGGGAATCACCAGCGATCGCCTCATTACCGTCGCCGTTGAGAAGTGTGCAATTCGCTCTCGACACGTCTCATTACACACACGCTCGCGCCCATCGTTGTTCTCTTCGTTTCGTCGCTGCTTCTCGGCATCCGATTTTCATCTCACTATTATAGTTTACGCGAGTGTGTTTACATTAAAGAGTTTATATAACGTTACACCCGTGCTTGGTGACTTTTTCTATCCTTCCTTTGCTCTCTTGGCCATTCTCTCCCGTTCCTTCCTTCACATTTTCACTCATTAGCAATTCCGAGCTCCCTCCTGTGTTCGCACCCGATCCTATTTCCCATACAGTCCACTCCTCAAAACTCTCGTCCCGGGTTCCCGAACAACAACAAATAAGGATGAGGGACAATTGGCCGCATTAAGTCGGCAATATATCGAAATAAAATACGACGTAAAATTAATTTTAAATAAATTAGAGAATATTGAAAGATTATTAAATGTTAGAGTAACGGGTGGAAGCAGCCATGACGAATTAGATAATAATTTTCTAAATCAATTACCATTAGCGTCGGTAGTTGCCATCAACGATTTTGATACGATGTTATCAGAACACACAGAAAAATTTAATTCGCTGGTTTGTATTTACTGTTGTTTGGTATGTGGTTCATATATATATAAGACAATTAATTATTCGGTGGGATAAAGTAAACGGAAATATGTTTCTCTGTAAACAAAGAAACGACAATTAAAGTTTACTATTATCACTTCTTTATCTACACTACTAATCTTTGGAAATAATAACTTTTAATCTTTATATTTTGCACGTGTGCTCTATTGCGTGATGACTATATCTCTCCTCAATTCTTCTGTAGGGATATTGGCGCTGCCGCGCCACTCCCCTAGGCACGCGCCTAGAGAATATGCTCCGACGAGGTTGGCACTCTCAACCTGGGGCAATGCAGGCGAGAGAACCGCCGATGTACTCTCTCGCTGCCTGACTCTCGATCGAGACAGACGTCTCGATCCTACGCTCTCGAAGTGAAGTCGAATAAAGTTGTTCTGTTACATACACGAGTTTATCACTATCGATAAAAAGTCTCCCAGCGGTTCTGTGCAGAGTAGGCTGCATCTTGGTTCCGCATATATTCGCGAGACCCTTAAACCTACACTTCTACCAAGCGCCGCTCCATCTATCGGTGACTAAAATAGGAGACGCGCGGCAAATTCAAAAACTAAAGAAGGTATACTTTCTTTACATCTCCCCCCCCCCCCCCCCCCAGGGTGAAAATTCCTAGAATTATCAGTCTTCGTCTCCGTCTTCTGATGTTGGAAGTAATTTTGTTATGTGGAAGAATCCAGTTTCCTGTTTCCGTTTTCCTGTTTTTATTTTGTATAATGAATCTGATATCTTTTCTATTATTTCGAATGGTCCAATTCTCAGTTCATCTAATTTCTTTCTGTTCAACTTATTGCCATTTTCTATATATACTAGATCGCCTGTGTTAAACCGGTGATTCTTTCTATTCTTATTAAATATCTTTTTATTATATTCGTGTGATTTTCTTGTTCTTCCTAGAGCTAGTTCTTCATCTCTTATCCAATTTTCTTTATTGTTTCTTCTTTTTATTTCCTCGGGTAAAATACTGGTATCTGTGCCATCTAATAAATACTTAGGCGTAAAGCCAGTGACCGTATGCTCTGTTTTATTGTATTTATTAATACATTCTCCAGCGATTGTTGTCCAAGCTTTTTTTTTCTTTCTTCTCATTTATCTTACATCTTATCCTATTGACTAGTGTCTGATTCAGTCTCTCGTTCAGGCCGTTGGAGAAGGGCGCATTGACGGCCGTAAAAATCAGTCTAACGTCATTTTCTACCAGGAACTCCTTAAATTCTCTTGAGTTTATTCCCGGGTATTGATCTGCAAGTATTATTCCAACTTTGTCTGTTTCTAGCACCTTATTTACCAGTTTGATGAAGTCCGTTGCACTCTGAATTTTTGACGTTACAATAAACGCGTATCTTGTAAAGTGATCCACCAGCAGGTGGAGGTATCTTTTTGTAGATCTTTGTCCTCCGAAGCCTCCAATGGTGTCTATTGACATTATTTGAAATGGTTTTGTTGCTGGCCCCAATTGTGACATCAGTCCATATTTTCCTTGCCCTCTGGATTTGTTCTTAATACATGTTTCACAGTTTTGGCATATTTTTTTTATGTTTGCAGTTATACTCTTAGCTGTATAATAAGGGCATACCCTATTCATCATTTGTTTAATCCCTATATGGCACCATTCAGAATGTATTTCTTTAATTAACTCTAAGCTCAACTTTTCAGATAAAATTATCTTTTCTTTATTTCTAACTTTTTTATAGAACACTCCATCCTTTTCTATTAATTTTGTTTTGGTTTTCCGCAGTGTTCTATTTTCTTTTTGATCTGTTTTTATCTCATTTATTTTTATTAAATTAACTATTTTTAGCATTTCTTCTGTATTTTCGAGTGGTTCTAGTACCGGATTTCTGCTCAAACTATCTGCTTCGGCGTTATCTTTTCCCGGAATATATTTAATTTCAAAATCGTATTGTGACAAATAATAAGTCAACTCCCCAAGTTCTTCATCCGTTCTCGCTTTTATATTCATACCTTCCAATGGTTTATGGTCTGAAAATATCGTGAACTTTCTTCCAATCAGCCAGTGTTGCCAATACTTTACCGCTTCCTTAATTGCCAAGCATTCTAAATAAATTGCTTTTTTTCTTTTTTGTGAATCGTTCAATTTTTTTGAAAAATATGCCACTGGCTTTTCTTTACCATTGCTTTGTATCTGTTTAAATATTGCACCAATGCCTTCTAGTGATGCGTCTGTGTAATTTCTTATTGGTAAATTCTTATCAAATATTTCCAACACTGGTTGAGAACACAATAACTTCTTTATATCTGTAAAAGATTTTTCGCACTCTTCAGACCATATAAATTTCTCATTTTTTCGTAATAGTTTGTGTAATGGGTCTAGCAGTATTGAGCTTTTCGGTATATATTCATGATAGAAGTTTATTTTTCCGAGAAACTGTCTAATATTCTTTTGGGTCTTTGGAGTGGGAAAATTTTGTATCGAGATTAAGTTGTCTTTCACTGGTCTTACTGTATTGTGTTCTATTATGTGTCCGAGATATTTCACTGATTCTGTTGCAAATGTACATTTTTTTAATTTTAGTCTGAAACCTTCATTTACTATTGCTTTTATTACTTTTTCTATGTGTTCCATATGTTCTTTGAATGATTCTGAAAAAATTAAGATGTCGTCTATGTAATTTTCTGAAAAGTCTTTTAAATTGTGCTTTCTTAAGATATTGGATAAAATTCTCTGGAAGATAGCTGGTGATGTTTTTAGTCCGAACGGTAAACACGTCCATTGGAAGTGCCCCTCTTGTGTAACAAATCCTGTTTTCTGTCTATCTTCGATGCGTAATGGAATTGACCAAAAAGCGGAATTTATATCTAGTAAGGTGAAGTATTTACAGTTTCTTGTTTTTATTATTAAATCTTCTATTAATGGGAACGGTTGAGCTTGTGGTATAACTATTTTGTTCAGTTCGCGAAAATCTATGCACAATCTTGATCTTTTGTTTTCATCTCTTTTGAATGCTAGAGTTACTGGTGCTGCAAACGGGCTGTAAGATTCTTCAATTAACTTATTTTCTAATCATTTTGCCACTTGATTTTCTATTTCTTTTTTATCCTCTATGGTGCATCTATATGGCCTCTTACTACAATATCTATCGACCAGTAAGTCTATTCGAGCTTCGTAGTCTGAAACGGTGCCTACATCATATTTATTTTTTGCGAATATGATGTTATATTTTTCTATAAGTTTTTTTATCTTTATTTTTTTTATACCGTCCAAGTGATCTAGATCCATCCTAAATTCGTCTTCATTCACATGTTCGTTAAAATTTACTTTAACTTCTTTTATTTCTTCATTCTTATACGATGTACTTATTTTTTTTCTATCTGTGTTTCCTTCTTTTGATATATTTGTAAATTTTCATCCTGAATTAGTTTGAACTTCTTTATTATGTCTAAGCCAATTAAAAAATCTTCAAAATCGTTTCTTTCTACAATGAATACGTCAATGTATTCCTCTTTCTCAAAAATTTTTACTTTAATGGTTACTAAACCTTTTGTTTGTGTCACACCATTGACTGTTTTTAAAAATATTTTATTTATATCTTCTGTCTTTTTTTTTTATTTTGACTAATTTTGAATTTATTAGAGAGACTTGCGAACCTGGATCGTATGTTCCATTTACCTCTAACTTCTCTTCTAATAGTACTTTTATTTTAATCAATGGTGTGATCATTCGTTTTTTGTTCTGTATTTAAATCCACCTCTATCACTGAATTGCTTCCAATTACTCTGGTTTCATTTCCATTTTTCTTTTTGAACCAGCATGAATCCTCTGGATGATATCTAATACCTTTGTTCAGTTTTTCACAGTTTTTACATGGCTTTTTCTCTTCGAATTTCTTCTTATTGTCTTGTCTTTCCTCTTTCTTCTTTATAAAACTGTTCTTACTCACAAGATTTTCACATTTTCTAATTTCGTGTAGTAGTCCAGTTGAATTTTCACAATTTTCTCTATCTATTTTATTCCTAACGAATTCAGGTAGTCCTGCTGCTATAAGCATCGTTAGAGTTTTTGTACCAATCTCATTGTCCATATCTAGCAATAGCTTCTCTTTCCTCATAGCATATTCCATTAGTGAACCTTCTTTATACCTATAGAATACAGCATATATTCCTGTATTCCATCCTTTGTCTGCAAATGACTCCAGGAATTTCTTTCTCCATTCAGACCATCCAGCCTCCATCGTCAACATTGTTAATGTTGCTGAGTGCCAGTCTAAACATGCCTTGTCCAGGAATAATCTCAGCATCTCAATCTTCGTATTATCTTCACTAATCTCAAATCTTCCACATTCCTTCTCAAATGTCTCCAACCATTGTTCTGTATTTGAGTGTTTACATACAAATTTTTCAACCATAAATTTTTCTGCTATGTTTCTTAGATTTAATTGGTTTCCTTTCTTCTGTGTGGATTCTACTATACTTGTTTCCACTATCTGTTCTAGGTATAAATCATTAAATATTAAATTACCATCTTGATCGAAGTAAGTATTGTCCATTTCCTTTGTGCATGTAATCCATATTGTCCTTTCTTGGCCTCTTTGATTAAAGCTTTTTTTCACTCTTTTATAATTCTCTGTTTTTATCAACTCATTATGGTTACTTGCAAACTTCTCAGCTTCTCTGGCAACACATACTTCTTATTGTCCTCTGTTGTAATAGAGGTTATAGCAACCACACTTGTCTTTTTGTCGCTTGGTGATGCCACACATTTAAATGCGAATTGCAGTTTTCTTGCCATTATAAACAAAAATTGTCGTTTTATAAGACAATTAATTATTCGGTGGGATAAAGTAAACGGAAATATGTTTCT
This sequence comes from Halictus rubicundus, assembly GCF_050948215.1. NCBI lineage: Eukaryota > Metazoa > Arthropoda > Insecta > Hymenoptera > Halictidae > Halictus > Halictus rubicundus. The sequence continues at coordinate 607,692 of NW_027488679.1, read as the reverse complement.
CTGTAAACAAAGAAACGACAATTAAAGTTTACTATTATCACTTCTTTATCTACACTACTAATCTTTGGAAATAATAACTTTTAATCTTTATATTTTGCACGTGTGCTCTATTGCGTGATGACTATATCTCTCCTCAATTCTTCTACCAAGCGCCGCTCCATCTATCGGTGACTAAAATAGAAGACGCGCGGCAAATTCAAAAACTAAAGAAGGTATACTTTCTTTACATATATAATCTGTAATGTTGACATCAAATAAATAATGGCATATATTTTTCAGGTACAACTGTTATATTTAGTCGGTGGAGACACCAACAAAAAAATTATTTATAATATGCTTCGGAAAATTATGACAAATGAAGCAGCTACGAATTATTCCGGACAAGGAAAGTAGAAAAAATTATGTTAATGGTTGTAGAAAAATAACGCCATCTTACTGTTCACACAACTATATTATATTAATAAACTTGGTAGTATAAAACACATAAATGAAAAATATAACGTATCTACATATTGCAACGGTATCGCAGAGAACAGTCTTCTGTCTTATAATCGTCAGTCTTTGTGGTAACATAGATGGGTAACCTTACATGTAATACTATTAATATTGCACGGCGCCGATAGGCGTCGCTGTATAGCGGGATCTTCTTCATTTCTCCCACTTTCCGCTATGCAATCCCATATTGTTTATGCATCTGTCATGCACGATTCGCTTCATTCCTTTTGTCATTATATCGGCCAGATTGTTGTCAGTTGACACATATGACAATTCAACCTCGCCATCTTCAATCATTTCCCTGACAAAATGATATGCGATGTCAATATGTCTGGTGCGGCTTTTCTCTACTCTGCTGTTAGAGAAATATATCGCAGCTCGGTTGTCACAGTACACCATACATTTGCCTGAAACATAGCTAATTATTTTTGTCTCTGCAAGGAACATATTTACCCATTTAGCCTCTTTCATTGCATAGGATAGCGCAATATATTCGGCCTCCATGGTCGACAAGGCTATGCTTTGTTGCCTTTTGGTGCTCCAATGGATCATGTTTTTATCCAAGTACATTATCATTCCTGAGCATGATCGTCTTTGGTCTACGTCTCCTGCCCAATCAGCATCGCTGTATATATTTATTCTGGGCTTCCCTTCACACCGTTTATATATCAACTCGTACTCCTTCGTCTTTGTTAAATATCTGAGTACGTGTTTAGCTTGACCCCAATGAATTTTGCCTGGGTTAGCATTGAATTGTGACAGTTTCGTCACTGCGAACAGAATATCCGGCCTGGTATACAGTGCCAAATACATGAGGGATCCGATAACTTCCCTATACGGAACGCGTGCCATGCTTTCTTTCTCCAGGTCTGTCGTAGGACTATCATTCGTAGATAATATAACTCCCGACTCCAATGGTGTGGCAGCTGGACGGCAATCAGTCATGTTGTATTTCTTCAACATTGAATCTATATACGCCTTCTGTGACAATGCTATGTCACCGTTATTTTTTTGTTCTATTTTTACACCTAGAACGTGACTCATTTCGCCTAGATCACTGGATTCATAGGCTTTTGTGATTTTACTCACTATTGTATCAATCTCGGATTTATTTTGTGAGAATATTAATAAATCATCCACGTATACGACTATTATAGTACGTGAATCCTGACTAGTATATGTGCAGCTCGATGACTTCATCCTTTTAAATCCCGTTTTGATCAGAAAATCATTTAATTCTTCATTCCATTTTCTGCCTGACTGTTTTAAACCATAAATAGGCCTTAATAATCTTGCTATTTTACCACTCCCAACTCCAAAAGATGGTGGTAGACGCATATAAATGGTTTCATCGAGTTTTCCATATAAGTAAGCACATTTGATGTCAACGTGTCTGGTATGCCAGCCGTAAACAGCTGTAATTGCTAACAGGAGTCTGATTATTGTAAAACTCGCAACTGGCGAATATGTCTCTGTATAATCTACTCCTTTTCTCTGGGTGTGTCCCTGCGCGACTAACCTAGCTTTATAGCGAGATATGTTGCCTTCTGCGTTGGACTTTAATTTGTAAACCCATCTGGAACCAATGCACTTGTGTCCTTTCGGTAATTCGACCACTTCCCACGTTTTCCTACTTTCGAGGCTATCAATTTCTTCTTTCATGGCACTTTGCCATTTCGATGCTTGCGGCGAATTCAACGCTTCCTCCAGCGTTTGAGGTTCAGATATCTCCAGTATATTTGCCTCAATATTGACACTTCTTACTGAACTTTCTGAATCACTATCGGTTTCGTGATTCGTCACCTTGGGTTTTCCTTTACGACCGTACGGGTTCCTGACCGTTTTCTTCGATCTGCCTCTCTTCTGTGCTTGTACAGGATTGTTATCTCCCACTATTTGCGTACTAGCCTCTTGGTTTTCATCCTCATAGGGCAAAAATGTTCCAGTGTTTTGTGTTACATGTAAATCTTCAGCTTGTTTGTCAGAATCGTTATTTACCGCAAGGGTCCTTGCATCTTCGTCTTCAGACCAAACATTATCGTACCTCCACTTGTGAGCATCAGTTTTATGGATCCATTCGTATCCGACTTTATGTTCTACGAATTTGACGTGCTTGGTGGTAACAACATCCTGCTTTTGGGGGCACCACAATCTATATCCACGGGTATGAGTTCCATATCCTACCAGGACACATTCTACACCCCTATCATCTAATTTGTGTGATCCCTGTTTCGGTAATCGAGCATAAGCAAGACATCCAAATACCCTCAAATGCTGTATGCTTGGCGTTCGTCTTGTCCACACGGCTAAGGGAACTTCATGTTTTATGCCTGCGTGGGTTACCCTGTTTTTTATGTAGGCAGCAGTTGTTACGGCTTCGCCCCAAAACTCTTGAGGTAGTGCTGCCGAGTTAAGCATGGATCTGGTCGTATTCATTAACGTCCTATTGATCCTCTCGGCCACTCCATTCATCTGTGGGGTTTCAACGTTAGTACGTTCATGCTTTATGCCCAAATCTGCGAAGAAAGCTGTTAATTGACTGTTACAAAACTCCAAGCCATTATCGCTTCTAATTCTTTTAACTTTCTTCCCTTGTTGACGTTCGACGGACTGTATATATTCCTTAATACGTTGTACCGTCTCGTCCTTTGTTTTCATGCACTTGACCGTAGTTTTCCTCGAATAATCGTCCGTAAAAGTAATAAAATATCTACTTCCGCCTATGGACTTGACTGGTAAGGGACCGCAGACATCAGTATGTATCAATTCGCATACGTCTTCTGATTGTCTATCTTTCAACTTCTTACATGGTGCTTTGGTTACTTTACCTATACAACAAGCATCACAGACAAATTTTGTGTCTTTTGTATTAGACAAACCTCGAACTTTATTGTTAAGCATCATGGACTTTATGACTTCTTGGCTTGTGTGACATAACCTTTGGTGCCACAACTCATCCGTGTTCAGGTTTAAAATATGTGACTCAAATGGCTTTGCGTATTCAACGTCAACTTTAGCATTGACCACATACAGATCGTTCACTCTGTTTGCTTCACAGACTGTCTTTTTGGTGATCAAGTTCCATATGGTAGCTTTCCCATTTTTAAATGTTAATTGTTTTTGTTTTCTCTCTATTCTTGATACAGACATCAGGTTTTTACGTATCCCTGGAACATAATATACATCATACATAGTTATTGCTCCTTCCTTACCGTTCACTGATGTTGTCAAGGTAATGTTTCCGATTCCTCTTGCTGTGAGAACTGCGCCATCGTGTTTATTTGGGTCGGCTGCTGTATTTACAATCTCGGAATCCAATTCTCGAAACGTTGAGAACCATTCACGCCTTTTGCACACATGATGTGTCGAACCGCTATCTAATACCCATGACTCGTCTACATCTATAGTGTTCAGCGATACTAGAAACGCTTCAGAATTCCTTTTAGTTTTCGTGTCATGTCTTTGTCTGCCACGATCAACTCTGCTTCTGCAGTCTCTGCCATAATGACCTATCTTCTTGCATTTGTAGCAAATTATTTCTTTAAGTTTTTCAGCATTAGCAGGCTTGTATTTATCGGCATGATTTCTTTTAGCAACGTAGAGAGCTTCTTTCGAGTTTTCCGATTCATCGGTAGTCCTTGCGATTCTTCTGTTGTACTCAGCTAATAGAGTATTTATAATTTCTTTCGATGTGAATTTTTCATCGGGAAGGTTTGCGAGCGTCATATTTAAATTTTCATATGAGTCTGGCAGTCCTGATAATAGCGTATACGCGATGTCCTCATCAGTTACTTCCGCTCCAGCCTCTCGAAGGTTGGTTGCGGCTATCTTCGCTCTGGCTAGATAATCAGGCATACTTTCGTCCTGTTTCATCTTCAAATGATAAAACTGTTTCTTTAGTCTCATAATCCTGACTCTCGATTTGGGTTCGTGAATCTGCTGTAGACTACGCCAGGCATCATAGGCCGTATTACATTCCTCAATGTGTACCTGCTGTTCTATGCCAATATTTAAACCTATGGCTGCAATAGCTTTATTTTCGTTTGTTTCGTACGTTTTTCTCTGTGCCTCCGTAGCGTCTGGCTGAATTTCTATTTTTGTTAACACGTGGTCTAATAACCCTTTGCCGCGCAGTAGCCATTTCATTTCGATCTTCCAGGATCGATAATTGTCGGCTGACAATTTTGTTATACGATTTTCTTCTTTAGACTCCATACTCATTTTGATATTTTGTAGAGTATATATGGACTTACTAAAAATCGACTAGCCACGCTGCGTGCATGCAATTTTATTTTTAGGTTATCTTGATAACACGTGCGTACCAAGACTTGCGTTGCGGAACTTTTTTTTTTTTTTTTAGACGCAGTTGGACGTTCCTGGGCCCATAACCAATGTTAATGGTTGTAGAAAAATAACGCCATCTTACTGTTCACACAACTATATTATATTAATAAACTTGGTAGTATAAAACACATAAATGAAAAATATAACGTATCTACATATTGCAACGGTATCGCAGAGAACAGTCTTCTGTCTTATAATCGTCAGTCTTTGTGGTAACATAGATGGGTAACCTTACATGTAATACTATTAATATTGCACGGCGCCGATAGGCGTCGCTGTATAGCGGGATCTTCTTCAAATTATCATTTGTAAATTTAAAATTATAGGATGCTGTAATGAGTAAGTAACTATAATTATTACTTTTATGTAATACATATGTATGTATTTTGTTTCATTTTTAATTTCACAGCTGCCACAAGAAGAAGGCAAACTACAATTACGGAGGTGGAAATAAGACAATGCGTGTCTTTATTTTTAGCGACAGCCAAGTCAAGGCTGTAAGCTTATAAATATATATAAAATATATCTTTATTTCAAGCGTATTCAATAAAAGTTAAATTAATATGCCATCAAATCCGTATTCATTATTATATATGTATCATTTGTTCCTTTGCCTTTTTTCCCTAGCTTCTTTCGCTTTACTAAATTCAATTTTCAGAGAAAGTCATACTTTGATTATAATAAAAAATCTTAAACAATAAAGTTCCATAAGATTCTGTTCAGCTCCTTCCACACTTTTGAACGGTAGTGTATCTTTTATGGTGCCACTAGTATTGTTAGTGAAAATTGAAATGTTGGCAAAATGATTTCATCTGATGATTCGAAGGGGTAGGAACACCACTACGTTACGATTCTCGTCCGGGTCTGAAGCTGGTTTGGTCGTAACATCTCCGGTTGAGGTAAACCCAGGGATAGTTAAAGTATCGAAATAACAAATAAGAGAAACAATAACCAGTGGAATATAAACACAGTAAAACCTGATAAAGAGACACGCAGGATACAATATATCGAAATATAGCGGAACACAACTTAAAACACAACCACATAACCTCTTCCAAAGAGGGCCAAAATCATAAAAATGAAACAGCATTTGATGAGGTCATAATAAATAATAGAAAAAGAAAACTACGAGAGGGAGAAACAAAAATGAAAAACTCCAAAAAACCGCAGACTCCAATCGAATATAGCAATAGATATGATTTACTGTCAGATAAAGAAAGTGAAAATGACGAAATGGAAATGGATACTGGAGAAGGTATGGCTACAAAACCAAAGAAAAACAAAAAACCTCCTCCGCTGGTACTGCATGGCACCATACAAACACATGCAGCTTTCATGAAGACACTAAAAGACCTGCTAAAGGAAAACTATTACATAAAATATCACGAAAACTTCACAGAGGTATTTACAACAACACAAGAGCAATATACACTACTTAAAGACATATGGATACAAAAGAATTTCAAATTTCATACGTATACAAACAAGACAGAAAAGAGAAAGACATATGTCATACAAGGACTACACAATCAAACAGAAATAGAGGACATCGAAAGAGAACTAAAAGAGCTAGGATATACGATACAAAAAATAAATCTAATGAAAAATACAAAACATCCTAAACACATGGTAATAATAGTGGGAAATACAAATATTAACAAACTCAAACAAGAGATTAGGCATATCAATAACGTGAGGGTAACCTGGGAAAACTATGTAAGTAAAAAAGGAATAACCCAATGCCATAGATGTCAAGCATGGGGACATGCAACAACAAACTGTTATGCCAGAATAGTATGCCTGAAATGTGCTGGGGAACACTGGACCAGGGAATGCACCAAGAACAGAGAAGAACCAGCAAAATGCGCCAACTGTGGTAAGGATCATCCAGCCAACTCAACAAAATGTGAGGAATACCAAAAAAGAGTAAAATTAATCAATACTAAAAAACCAAGAAACGTAACCAACCACACCAAAACTCTAAACATAATGGACGGCAGACAATTCCCAATGATCAATGCCACAACTAACACCAGCAGCAATGAATGTCAACCGCTTATGAACAAATACTCAAACACCAACACGGAAAACAGAAACAACAACATCCAGTATAGTGCAATAACCAAATCTGGAAGGCTACACCAGGCAACACATACGAGGACACAGACTGGGACAACTGCCACTACCGAAGTAACCACAAACACCAACCCACAACCAAACCAACCAAATATACTAGGAACAAGAATAGCACAGGGAAACTCGAACCAAGACAAAGGTGACCTCTCTGACTTCATAAGCCTAACAAATGAAATTAATCAACTAAACAAACTAGTTAACATAAAGCAAATGCTAGATCTAGTCAGAGAATTAAATAATCAAATTAAACACTGCAGCAACAAAGTAGAACAATTTCAAATCTTCATAGAATTCTGCCAAAAAATAAACAATGAGTAATATAAAAATATGCAGCTGGAACGCAAATGGACTTAGGGGTAGGATCTCAGAATTGATACACTTTCTAAGCAACAATAACATTGACATAATGATGATAAACGAGTCAAGACTGAATAGTAGCATTAAAATTAGAATAAGAAACTACCAAGTAATTAGGAAAGATAAGGATAGTAACGGAGGAGGCATTGTAATACTAGTTAAAAACGGAGTGCCATATAAAGAAGTTAAGATTAGTAATAACATAGCCTTAGAATGCATATGTATTAAGTTAGTTAGTAATGTACACATAATAGCAGGATATAATAGTCCCAGCCAAAACCTTACACCAAAGGATTTAGATACGCTACTTAATATAGGAAACAAAGTGATCGTGGTTGGTGATCTAAATGCCAGACACACTGTATGGAACTGTCACAAAAATAATAGGAGAGGCAGAGTCCTATATAACTATTCATTAAAAAATAACTGCAGCATATTCTTCCCAGACGAACCAACGCACTACCCAGACAATGGCACAGCACCAACAACGATAGATATAGGAATAAACAAAAATGTGACAGGAATAAGCAACATCCACACGCTACAGGAACTCTCATCGGATCATAATCCCATAATATTTACGCTAGGATCACAACACAAAAGCACAAGTAAAAGAAAAGTATATGACTATGAAAAAGCGGACTGGGAAAAATTTAGGGATATACTAAACAGCAAAACTAAAATTACAAACAAGATCTGCACTGCAGAACAAATAGACACAGAAGTTCAAAAGCTCACAAAAATCATACAAGAAGCAATAGCCAAAACAATTCCACTAAGGACACACAAAACGGTACAAGATAGGTTACCAAACAACATTCTAAACATGATATTTGACAGAAATAGGTTAAGAAAAATGTGGCAGCGAACAAGGATACCGACACTAAAAGAGGAAACAAAAACAAAGACTAAAGAAATAAGGGCGGCAATATCCAAACACAGAAATGAAATCTGGACAAAGAAACTAAAAAACATAAATATCTATGACAAATCACTCTGGCGGATGACCAAAATCTTTAAAAATGAATATCAACCAGTAGCAACACTTAGCAAAAATAGAGAAGAAGCACTAACTGACATTGATAAAGCAAATATGTTGGCAACACAATTTGAATCAGTACACAATATAAATCTAACTAACAATAGTATCACTCAAGAAAAAATAGTGGAGGAAGTAAAGAGCTACATAAGAGAAACAATACCAGACGACTGGGACAAATACAAAACATCTCCTAGAGAAATAATACAGGTTATCAAGAAGCTCCCATCAAAAAAAGCCCCTGGCACTGATAACATACAAAACATAGTACTTAAAAATCTAGAACGTAAAACAATAGTACAACTTACATACATAATTAATGCAACAATCAAATTATCACACTTCCCAGTCCACTGGAAAACAAGCAATGTAACACCGATATATAAAACTGGAAAAAATAAAACAGACCCCAGCAGCTATCGACCAATCAGCCTCCTACAAACAATGAGCAAACTAACAGAGAAAATAATATCAAAAAGACTAAACGACTACGAGGAGAATAATAAAATAATAGTGGACCAACAATTCAGTTTCAGGGAGAGACATAACACAGTGCAACAAGTAGTACGTATAGTCAATGACGTGGCCATAAATTACAATAAAGATAATGTGACCGTAATGCTGCTGCTGGATATTGAAAAAGCATTCGATAGGGTGTGGATAGATGGCCTGATATACAAAATGATACAACTCAAATATCCCAAAGCACTGATTAAATTTATAAACTCATATCTAAGAAATAGAAAACTACAAGTCAGCGTAAACAATAGCATATCAAGAAAAAGGAAAATTAGAGCAGGCGTACCACAAGGATCAGTACTAGGACCCAAACTATTCAATATATATCTAAATGATATACCAACATTCTCCAAAACAAAACTGGCACTCTTTGCAGATGACACAGCCATATATGCCCACTCATTTAATGCCATAATAGCAGCAAAACAAATACAAATTCATATAAACATTCTACAAGACTTTTACACAAAATGGAAAATTGCACTCAACGAAAGCAAAACCGAAGTAATCATATTTGCAAAAAAGACCAAGGATATAAAAATAATACAGCCCATAAAAGTATACAACCACACTACTCACCCAATCAACAAAGTTAAATATCTAGGAGTAAATCTCGACAGCAAAATGCTGTTCAAAGAACATATCAAACAAGTGCTTAGAAAAGCATATGCAGTACAAAAAAAACTATATCCCTTAATGGTCGCCAACTCAAAACTATCACCACTAAACAAAAAATTGATATATACCATGATACTGAGACCAACAATAACCTACGCAGCAGCAGTATGGTGTAGTGCAGCACCAACCAACACTAAACCACTACAAACCTACCAAAATAAGTGCCTTAGACTGATATTATCAGAAAATTACTATGCGAAAATTAAGGACATGCATCAAGAAGCGGAACTACCAGAAATCCTAGATTACATCAAAACACTAGCAGAACATTTCTATAAGACCCAAACAAACAGCAACCCACTACTAACAGAAATAACAGCAATAAGAAGCCACAACCAACAATTTAAAATAAAACACAAACTACCGTACCAAGCCCTAAAGATATTCCACGAATACAACTGATAGTATTGCGCATAATAGAATACTAAAATGCTAATATAGAATTAGTATATAAGTGCCGTAGATAGGTTTTTACACATAAGCGTTTCCTATACTTAAAAAAAAAAGTACCAAACACGTAATGTACAAAACCAACAGCGTGCAATATAAAAATACCGCCATCCGTAGACTAACACACATATCCTAGAAAGTAAGGAGCAGGTAAACCTTATTAGGTAGGAACTGCGCAAAACACACAAGGTGCCTAATATACATGTGTATATATTTGATCTGTTACTAAATGTATAAGGATGTACAAATAAGTATAATAAACTCTTGTTTAAAAAAAAAAAAAAAAACTACGTTACAGATCACCGAGGTACAACAACCGTAGGCCACGTCACAAGGAGGGATGGGTGACCGCTCCAAGGAATGCCCGCGCCGCGCTCACGTGTGCCCATATTTTCAGTTCGCGTTTGGAATCGAAGTTTTAAAAGATACATATTTAATATTACATAAAAAAAACACTAAATCCCTATCTAGAGAACCACAATTAGCAAACCAAATATATAAAAGTGAGTTAAATATATTTTTTCAAACATCAAACCAATATTTTTTGAGCCACACATTTTAATATAAAGCAAACATTCGATTCAAATATTGTATACACATACATTAAATGTAAAATAAATGTTTAAAAAATATAGACTAACCATTCATAGAATATAACAGAAATATTTATTTTACATTTTTTAAATATTGATCGTATATTTTCTGAATATTTACATTACGTATTTTAAATATCTCTTTCATATTTGATGAATATTTAATTTACATTTCTTTAACATTTATTTCATATTTCCTGTATCTGTATATAATATTTCAATCTGATATTTATTTCATATTAAAAAGTGTGGCTCAAAAAATATTTATTGAATATCTGAAAAAAATATTTAACCAATATTTTGTGCTACTAGGGCAGTTTTATAAAAATTCAGTAGTTAGATATTATTGAAACAATTGTTCTTAATTTTTTCAGAATTTTTTTTATAAATTGCATCGTCGTTGACAAAAGCTTTTTAGCATTTTGTAGGTGTATTATGTAATATTGAACATTTCTATATTCGGGAAAACACTGTACAAACTTAAAACTGCAATATAAAATATTTTACTTGTGTTACAAATGTTGTCTATTATTACTGTATATAATATTTATTAAACAACTATGTTAAACTCTACGTTATTCTATCGCTGATACAATCTTCACGCTATGTCTCTATTATCTACGCACGTTCTCTACTCGTCGGCAAGCAACCATCACTCCTCTATCCCCGGCGCATGCGCAAGACATCCAACACACACACTTCGCAGGAACGCGCCTCAGTCTCACACAGTCTCACAATTCCCCCCTTTGGTTGCGCTTCCTTTTACAGTTTTTACGTTCCGATATATTAATACTATATTTAATACTGACAAAGAATGATAATTTTCGTACAACCGCTAATATTAAATAACAATAATTTTTCAAAACGATACTTATATGCTTTAATTATTAATGTTAATCTTATGCAAATAACCTTTGATTCTTTCGCTCGCTAGTGGTTTAGTCAGAATGTCAGCCTCTAATTCTTCCGATTTTACATGCTTCAATATTATTGATTTTGACCTTACCTCATCTTTAACAAAATGATACTTTCTATTGATATGTTTAGTACGATTTGTAATATGGGATTTATTTATCCAGTCTATAGCTGCTTTACTATCCGTGCTAAGTTCAATTGAATATCTTTCCCCAATTTTAACTTCTAAACTCTCTAATATTCCGCGTACCCATTTTACCTCCTGTACTCCATCGCTTATATGTAGCTATTAATTCGGCTTCGCATGTTGATAAAGCGACCAACTCTTGCTTTTTGGCTCGCCAATCTACAACATTATTACCAATTTTTACCATGTATCCTCCAAAGGATTTTGCGTCCTTCGTGCTATTCCAGCTCGCATCTGTACTTAGGTTAATGTTATCAGCATTCCCATCGTATTCCAATTTGTAATACTTACTACCTTTAAGATATCTAAAAACTCGTTTAAGCGCTGTTAAATGTATCTGTTTCGGATTTTTTGAGTATTGGGACAATTTACTTACACTAAATGCTATATCTACCCTCGTACCGGTCGCTAGGTACATTATTGAGCCTAACATTTCCTGATAATACATACTATCTTCGGGCGGTGAGTCATCATCAACATCCAAGTCCTGGTGTGGATCCATTGGTGTACTTACCGCTTTGCTTTCCTGTAAATTATATTTTCGTAATATATTGTCTATATATTCAGTCTGTGACAATGCCAATTTTCCATTTTGTTTCGATACTCGTATGTTGAGGAATTTCAATTCCTTCGTTTCCGTTAATTCGAAATGTCCTTTGACTTCATCTATTATCTCCGTAATTATCTGGGAATCTGTTCCAATGACCAATATATCGTCTACATACAGTCCCAACCACAGCTTTTTATTCCCTCTCTTTATTGTATAGAGACATGGATCTTCTGGTAATCTCTTCATCCCTATTGATTCCAGCACTTCTGTGATTTTTGTATTCCAGCAATTTCCTGCCTGCGGTAGTCCATATATGCTCTTTTTCAATTTGCATACTTTATTTTCTCCTTTTCCAAATCCTTCTGGCTGTTCCATGAATACTGTTTCTTTGATCGAACCATATAAATATGCTGCTCTTACATCATATTGACGTATTTCCATGTTGTAAATGCTGGCAAGTGCTAGCATTATCCTTGCTGTTCCTATTCTTAATACTGGAGCAAACGATTCTTCATAGTGTTTTCCTTTCCATTGGTTACACCCTACTGCTACCAATCGTGCCTTGAATTTCGGTGATTTTTCACCTGTCAGTTGTTTCTCCGTGTAAACCCATTTACTTTTCAACACCTTCATATTCTTTTCTCTATTTACTAGTTCCCATACTTCTCTTTGCTTCATTATCTCTACTTCTTCTTCCATCGCTCTTTTCCATTGCATAGAGTTGTTCGACTCCATCGCCTCTCTAAATTTTTGTGGTATCGGTTCACCTGTTCCCATGTAGCTAGCATGTTCTTGTCTATTCTTTATTCTCTCCGAGCGTCTTGCTCCCGCTTCGACTAGTAACTCTTCATTTGTTTCCCTTTCCTTGCGTCTCTCTTCCTGTATTTCCTTCAATGTTATTCCAGGTTTACGCCCTTTTCCTCTAGTCTGTGCTTTCTCTCCGTTATTATTGTGATCATTGCACTCAATGGTTTTTAACTGTTCTTCACTATTCCATTCTTGTCTTCTCTCTTCGGTCTCATACCTTATATCTTCTATCCTTTGTCTCGGTCTCTGCTCACTATTCAACAATTGGGATCCCTTCTCATCTTCGTTGAATCTCGCCGTCCTTGTCGCATATATTTTGTCCTTTACTGGATCGTATACACGATATGCTCTCGTTTCGCGAGAATATCCCACGAAAATGCCCCTTTGTGCTCTAGGCATGAGCTTGTCTCTGCCTTCTTTGGGTATGAAATAATACGTCACACATCCAAATGTCTTCAAATACGAGATTGTCGGCTTCTTTCCACTCCACCTTTCTTGAGGTGTTTGCATGTCTGTGGTCTTGGTAATCGTTAAGTTTTTTTATATACACTGCGGTCATGATGGCCTCGCCCCAAAATTCCCCTGGAAGGTCTGCGTCTATCAGTAGTGTTCTTGTTTTGTCTAACAGTGTTCGGTTTAGTCTTTCTGCTGTACCATTACTTTGAGGGTTATATGCGACTGTTCTTTGATGTTTAATACCTTTTGACTTATATAATTCCTCAAATTTTCTATTAACGAATTCTCCTCCGTTATCTGTTCGAACGTTCCTTATTTTTCTCCGAAGGGAGTTTTCATTCTCGTTCATGTACCGTAAGAAGTGTTCATATGTTTCATCCTTTGTTCTCATTAGATACACCGTAGCGTATCTACTGTACTCATCCACAATCACCATTACGTATCTGTTTCCATTCAGTGATTTTACTGGCATAGGCCCACAAACGTCCATGTGGATAAGTTCTAACGGTTCTTTCGCTTGTATCTCTTCTATTCTTCTATGTGGTGTTTGGCTTAGCTTTCCCATCACGCATGGTTCACAGATGCCCAGGTTTTCCTGTCTGTAATTTAGATCTCTAATTGCTCCTGTGTTTTTCATTTTATCCATGTAATATTCACATGCGTGGCCCAATCTCTTATGCCATAACATTTTGTTCATCTTATCGTTCTTCATTACTTGATGTATTTCCTCTCCCTTCTGATTTACATTGAATGCCACTGGTACTGTATCGTTGGGTTTTCCTGGCCTGATTGTATATATACCATTTCTTTCGCATGCCTCTGCTATAACCTTATTATTTTTACCAATTACTTTTGCACCGTTGTTTTCAAATATGACTTTATGTCCATTTTCGCATAATTTGCTAACTGACAATAAGTTTCCTCTTAATTTAGGTATATATAGTACGTTCTGTATTAAAATGTTACGCTTACCGTCCTGCGTATCTGTGGCTAGTTTCATGTTACCTTTCGCTCTGGATAACATTGCCCGTTCATCTTCTGCCAGATTTACCTTAACTTCATATGGTTTAATGTCCATCATTTTCTTTATATCAGGTGACATGTGGGTCGACGATCCGGAGTCCAAGGTCCATATTTCTGACTCCTCAGAGTTTCTTGATCTCGCATCTTGTTTCTCTACGTTAAATGAATATTCTTCATTTCCTCCGGTGGCCAATCTAGCGTACTCTCTTCTACCTCTGTAACCTGTGTTTCTATTTCCTTCATGATTATATCTGTTTGCATTTTGCCTACCTCGGAACGATGTGACAGCATTCTCTCTTTCTCTTCTGTGAAAACAATCTGCCGCCTTGTGATTTTTCCTACCACAAATGAAACATCCGCTGTTATTATTTTGGTTGCGTCGATTACCTCTAAACACTTTGTATGCTCTCTCTTCTTTCCATCCATTTTGCGATCCGCTGTCTGCACCTGACGCGCCTTGGTTTATTCTGCGCTCTTCTTCTTCCAATGCTTGTTGTGCATCTTCCATGCTTATTCCTCTCTGAGTTCTAAGCACCGATGCCACTTTCTCATACTTGTAGTGTACTCCTCTTACCACGTAATATGATAGTTCTCTATCTTCGATTGGATGCCCTATACTTGCACTACGTGAAGCAATATTTTTAGCCCGTGTCATATATTCAATCACCGATTCATTTTTGTTCATTGTTATGTTTTTTAATTCGACAGCTATATCTATCTTTCTATCTTGTGCTCTGCCTGCATTAATGCGTTGGAGCTCTTGCCATACCTGTTTCGCTTTATTCGCCGTTAGGAATTGTCCTGCCTGATCGTTTGACAATGTGGTGATCAGGATACCGAATGCTTCATCGTTTTTACTCTCCCATAGCGATCTTATCTTGCCTGCTTCAGAATTGCGGTCTGCGGCTTCCGGTGGCTCCTGGTTCACTATCACTTCTGTAAATAATTTCCTTGCGCGAAGCACCGCACCTATTTTTAGTGCCCACACATGGTAATTTCTATCGTTTAATGGCTCTATTTTACTAAACGGTATTGCTGTGCCTTCGGACATGTTTGTTAATTTATCTATTCTTATTCAATTCCGTTTTTATTTGCCGCGTGCTTTCCGCTCCACGTGCTTTTTCTAACCTCACTTTACCTTTTTCAATTCTACACTTCTTTCTTCGGCAGAACCACGCTCTGCTACCATAATGTTGTCTATTATTACTGTATATAATATTTATTAAACAACTATGTTAAACTCTACGTTATTCTATCGCTGATACAATCTTCACGCTATGTCTCTATTATCTACGCACGTTCTCTACTCGTCGGCAAGCAACCATCACTCCTCTATCCCCGGCGCATGCGCAAGACATCCAACACACACACTTCGCAGGAACGCGCCTCAGTCTCACACAGTCTCACAACAAATAGAAAAACTAAAATTTTCTTGAAATTGTGTACGAATTTAAACGAATTTCCTCAAGGTTAGAAAACGGTCGTACCATAATCTCCTTATTTTTCCCATATTCTACAAAGTTTCAGCTTTCTATTGACTATTAATTTTTATACACCCTGTACAATCACCACACAGCCGTGTCGCTTGTACCACGATTTCGTAAACACTCTGTATATAAAATATAAAGGAAGGAATTTATGAAGAAATTACCTTGTTGTCACCTTTACACAAACATTGCCTGCTTTTTTTTTTGTAGGTTTCTTATAAGCTGGTTCGCAACAGCTCGAGCGGTTTTCGACCATTCCTCTTTGAGCGCTCGTGGATGGCACGTCGTGATGAAGAAAATACTTTTATCTGAAGGTAAGAGATGCATATTTTTTCTATCGAATAGTTCTATATATTTTCTTTCATTTATCATGTATCATTTTAATCAGAATAATGTCACAAATGTATTGGTCAAAGTCTCACAAAAGAATTATTTATAATAAAGAAAGTAAAATTTTTTATTTAAAGTCTTGCGCTCACGCGGGCTTTGATCTGTGCCAGCGGCAGAGTTGTGCAGAATTACAATTGAATTACTCCAGGAATTATAATTACAAAGTAATTGAATTACATTGTATTTCAATCATATTATAATTTATAATTGAGATCTTCATTCAATTAAATTACAATGTAATTCGTAATTGCAATGGAGTACAATTACAAAACACTTTGTAAATAAATTACATTAATTGCGAATTACGATTTCTTTAAATTAAAATTGAAAATTAAAGAATAATAAAATAATAGGTAATAAGAGGTTGAAAAATCCACGTGAAGGTTTCAAACGGAAGGAATGTATTATTTATAAAATAATATCTGAACAGAAATAACTTCTGCGTTACAAATTTTTTTAATTTCAAACATAAATATAAAAATCAGAAAGAGCTATACATAACTTGGAGAGCTGTATTTCAAGTGTATGATATTTCAATTACACATCTGATTAAAATATGTCAATTATATTGTATTTCAATTACACACCTGATTAAAATATTTGAATTATATTGTATTCCAATTATACACCTGATTAAAATATTTGAATTATATTGTATTTCAATTACACACCCGATTAAAAGAGTTAGTAATTAAAATTAAAACAAGGAATATAATTCCAGCATTAATCTTTCATCAAGATATTTCAACCATGGATATTTCGGAGTTACAAAGGAAAAGAGAAAAGCTGAAGTAAGGCTGAAGCCGATGTAAAGCTGAGTACTGTTGGACATTTGCTAATGTAGGCAAGGCGGAAGTCAAGCAAGGTGGATACACTTTAAAATTTGTTTACATCAGAAATAGGTAAGCTTTTGTATCCAATTTTTCTTATTCAGCATTTCCTTAAGTGAACTCTTATGTAGAATGCATTCCTGTATAGTAAATTCCTCCTAGATAAAGGATTTTTCACATAAACACAAAACTAGAGCCTACAATGTACCCGCGTCGGCACATTTTCAAGCTTTCGAAAAATAATGTTTAATAAAAATATAATTGGCTATATATATTATTGGCTGTATATAAAGGAAAGTCCGCTTTATCTCTTGACTCAAACTTGAACTTTCTCGCGTGTTTAGTTTTTGCGTAACACGTTATTTTTTATCAAAATCGTGGATTTTTACGGAAACCAATATTTTTCGAAAACGTTGCGTGATAGAGCAATTCTGTTGGCGGATTTGGTTTTAGAATGACAAAGTGTATAAGAATCCCCCAACAGGTGTTGCAAAATTTTTTTGGTGTTGGACAGTGTAACTGTTAGGAGTATGAGAAATCGAAATGAACTTCTCTCACCGATAACCGCTTTGAGCAATCGAAAGAGTTTTTCTTCATCGAAAACAGTTATAGAGGAGGATTCAATTTTTTGGGCACTAATTATTGTTATTTGTAACCTTATCTTAAATTTAAAAAATAATCCATTTTTTATTAATGATTTTTATCGTTGAACATTTTAGAATAACTATCATTTTTGGCCCCTGTTTTTAATACTTCCTCTTAACTATTAAAATTGTTGTAACATGTTACTTATGTTATGCTATTTGCTGATCTGTTCGACAATATTTTATTTCTAGCATTATCTTCCTATTTTACTTGTTTTTACTTTTACTTTTTAATTATTTTAATAATCTGAGCCTATAGCCTGATGAGTAATGTTAATATTTTTCTGGTTTATGGTGCTAATATTATCGTTATTAATATCACATAGAGTTATAATACACGCGTGTTTACACTCGGACTGTGTTATATTTTGTGCCGGATGATGAATTGATTAAATGTCATGTTTTTTAACAATGTTTATTTATTAATAATAATACACGGCACTATCACATGCCGAGTTAACATTAGGTGATTGGTTAAATTCGGAACAGTGGTAGCAGTGTGGAAAGTAACGGACTGTGTTTTTCTGAGGCGCGAATGATTCTGACTATGTGTTTAATTTTGAATAGTTCAGATGCGCGAATGATTCTAACTATGTGTTTAATTTTGAATAGTTCAGATGCGCGAATGATTCTAACGCTGCTGTCCCGAGGCACCGACGAGGTATAGAATAGACCTATCATCTTATGGGACTTCGTGTCTCACGTTCTGAAATACCGACTCTTCAAAAACTCAAAGGTTTTGCTATGCCCTCTACGATTTAGAGTGGTGAGTTTAGGAATTATATTGAATTACTGGTATCGGGGGCGTAGTTGCCAAATAACATCGGAGAATATTCGTCGCATAGTTGCCAGTTTACCGTTACTGCCGTGTAATGCACAGCGCGTATTTTCGGTTACTTTCCAAGTTACAGTGCCAATTCTGGAAAACTAAACCAAACGAGCCATTGCATGATTAATTGAATCTGAATATATCATCTCTGTTTAAATACAATGCTTTCTGTCTCTATACTCACTTTAAAGCTAAATAAATGCTTTTTCAATTTATATAAAGAAACTTTTATTCATTGATAGTAAACATAATAATAATTGTTGTTGAAAATTGAAATACCTATCTAGCGCTATTTTTATCTTGAAATTGTTTCATGTAAACTGTTGTTGGCTTCTTCGAATCTTCTGCTACGAAATACAATTTTCAAAAGGACGTAAAAATATTCAAAAGATTGTCACTAAAAATTTAAATGACAGTTGTTATGCGAGATTCCATATTCGTTGCAAGTTGCGGCGAGTCTGTTATTATATATTGACATTACATGTAGAATCATTAGTTATTTTTTCCAAATATTCTCATAAATTGTGCAAGAATTTATTAATTATAAACAATAAATTTGTATAAAATTCTGTTTACTACTGATTTGACTTATCGTTATATTGTAAAAGCATACAGGAGTTCAGATTTAGCTGATCTTTTACCATTATTGCTATCAGTTTCGAAACAATTGCTTATCAATAATAACAATATCGATAATTATTATCGATAATAACAGACTTGCCGCAACTTGTAACGAATATGGAATAACAACGCATAACTACTGTCATTAAAATTTTTAGTGACAATCTTTTGAATATTTTTCCGTCCGTGTTGAAAATTGTATTTGATAGCAAAAGGTTCAAAGAAGCCAACAACAGTTTATATGAATCAAATACAAGATAAAAATAGCGCTAAATAGGTATCTCAATTTTCAACAACAATTGTTATTATGTTTACTATCAATAAATAAAAGTTTATTTATGTAAATTGAAATGAGTATAGAAGCAGAAAGCATTGTATTTAAACAGAGATGAAATATTCTGGTTGAATTAATAGCTAATTCCACAAAATAATACAGTGATTATTAATAATCACATTTTTATTAATTGTCTGTAATTAAAAGATCAGTACCTAATATGAAATACAGGATGTAATAAACAGTACCATTTTATGTATGTAATAAATTATTAAAAAGTAATATCCAATACATGTAGGATTCAGAATGTAGACAGTCTCAAGGAAAGAAATGATATATTGATACATATATTATATGTGTATATCGACCTGTTCGTTCTCACTTCCAAAGATTATAACTACTGGCTATTTAGTCCTTGGCGCTCGCAATTATACTTTTCTGATAGGGACTGAAACTGTTCTGCAAATAGCTGTTTCAGACTGTTATATATCGGTTCTGACTGAAACAGTTATCGGGGATCTCATTTACATATTTTACCTAAACTGTTGTTAGGGTGTTGTACACTCCCAGTGTACAGTAAAGGTAATGCCATCCATAGTATAAAGGACATTGGTTTTTTCAAGCCTGCCGGTGAATAGCGGTCGATCAGTCGGTTCACTTCGAAATTTCGAAGGGGAAGTATCGAAGTAACACTTTCCAACAATTATGTAAAAAAAAACTATTATATTCGCTTTTTCACCAGGTCAGGTGTATATAAATATATATATATTTTTTTTTAAAAACTAACAAATTCAAAACGAAATTAATAATAACTGAATGTTATTCGCTATCCGACTCATTCTCAGTACTTTGAATGTGATCCCCATTCACGTTCTTCCAAACAATCTCGATCTATCTTTATATTAATATTACTTTTCGAATAGGTATAAAACATATAGTAAAAGCAAATTAGGAATAAATAAAAATGATTGACATATAATTATTGCAAAATTGTATTATGCATAGAAATGATTATTATATGATTATTAATAACAATTTCCATTCTCGTACGCATTCTATGCAAAAGAAATGTATTTCATATCGTGATATACACGAATATTGAATTATTTCAGTAAATTCCGCACCGTGACTGCGTCTGTATTGGCAGAGATTTCTAACTTTTGTCTGTGGCCTGTTGCCTGCCTGTGGCCGACACGCTCCATCATTGGCATCTCAGGGGTGTAGAGGGGAGTGGACTGTTCTGGGGTTCTGGTAGCAAATGACACGATTTTCGGCACTTGGCCTTTATTGCGAGCACCCCGTGCGCCACTCAAGCGGCCAGCAGACACGCTCAGCCCTTATGGGCGACGATTTTGGGCGCCCAAACAACTTCGGCATGTTGCCTGTCTTGTCTGGGGCGACCCTTTATTATGAAGAACCGAAATGATGTAACTGTTACGAGAATATCGGTTCTAGCTTATATCGGTAACGGTCATGGTTCTGGAGAATCGATATTATTTCGGTTCTATAACTGTTGTTCTTTGGTTTTGGATTTCGGTTTCGGTTTCGGTTTCAGTTTTGTCATTCTGAATTCTGTATTGTGCTGGCCTTATTGATTTATTATTTAAGTAGTTATTTATTGTTATTTATTGATTAAACCTTTTTTTTAATAAATAAGTTTTTGTAATAGAAATTTGTTTCGATATTAGTTATTTGAATTATTATTTCAATAATAATTTATTGTTAAAATACTAATTCAAATAAATCATTTTTTGTAACGACCAAAGAATATGGAATATATTAGGTCGTGTAATATGAAATGTCGAATTTCTTATCCCTTGCGAAGTTTCAACTTATTGGGATATGGGATTTATGACAATAAACACACAGTTGATTATAATAGAAAACTGTTTTATTCAAAGATACGGAAGGGTTCTGTTAGCTCTCGATACCTCGACACTCTGGACGAGACTAACGCAAAATGTGCAACGGAAAACCGTTGCTTAGGTTTGAAACCGTAAACGGAAGGAAAGGTCTGGGCCTGAAATGTGTTTATGACACCCCCCCCCCCCCGACCTTTAAGAGTCGGGGTACTGCCAGAGATCTACATAAAGTACAACATATATACATATTTCTAGATACATCTCCTTTATCTAAAATATATATGCATCTATCAACTGAAGAGTTTTTAAAACCTCTTTCTATAAGCGCTTGTTCGAAAACCTCAAGCCAGCATCTTGCTGCTTGTTTAAGTCCATATGACGCTTTATTCAATCTACATACTTCATTGTTGCTACTTTTAATTCCTTCAGGAACTCTCATGTAAATTTCTTCTTTTAACGTACCATTTAGAAATGCTGTTTTATTAACGTCCATGTGATGTACTAACAAATCAAACTGATTTGCAAATGCCAAAATACATCTAAAACTTGAAATCCTTGCAACCGGTGCAAATGTTTCGTTATAATCTACTAAATATTGCTGACTAAAACCTCGTGCAACAAGGCGAGCCTTATATTTTAATGAATTTCCATGTTCATCATTTTTAATAGTAAATACCCATTTACAATCAACAATATTTTTATTATTACGCTTTGGTACTAGAGTCCATGTATTGTTAATTAAAAGGGAATTAATTTCATCTTTAATAGCCTGTTCCCATTTCATTTTATCATCCCTATTTTCGATTTCATGATATGATTTAGGAACTTCATAAACAATAGACCGAACGGATAGATGATAATCATCTGGCATTTCTTCTTTGTGGTGTATTTAGGATCAGGTTAGGTGGTGGCCTGCCGCGACGTACGAGTATAATGTGATATTTATTGAAATTAACACAAGTTACTTATAAAAGGTATTTTCACCTGCCGGCCATGTGGTCTCGGCCTTGCCCGAATAGCGACTAATTACGCACACACAATACGTGCGCGGCTAGCGTGCGCAGTCGCTCGCACCACTCACGCATACGGCACACATTACGTATACGACATTCTTCATTATAAGCAACAGTTGGACGATGTTTGGTCCTATCGCTCCTCCTTAATTCGGGAGACAATTTTCCTGTTTCATTATCATTATTATCATTTTTGTTACTATTATTATTGAAAGATTCATTGCACGTCGTTATCTGTTTCTATTACAGATTTATTAAGGGCCCGGGTCAGTCACGTGACTTTTCAAGATTCGGTGGTCGGTATCTGCCGTACAGTTTCCTTTACAGAAATGGTATTACCTACAAATGTGTAGCTGACTGATGAATACGAGATGGAGTTATCGTCGTATTCTATTATGAATCAGAAAGAGAACTCGATTGACGTTGCAACACAAGAGGTGTGTGACGAGAAAGCTAGATTTTACTGCGTTGTCAGCTTTTAAAAGGGCAATGTTGCCGTATCGTATTCATACAAACACCGTCGATGATCGCATGGAAAGCGTTCGAGCTGGTTCGAGCGTTCTTTTCTTCCTTTCGGATCTGTCGAAATTTGGAGACTTATTCTTTCTTAATTTAAAATGTGGAATTTTCAATTGTAAATAATTGTATTAAACGATCATTGAATATTGACTTGTTTAAAAATCTTCTGAATTTTTAAAACTTTCTATACCAATATAACACGAATATATGTATATGTAAAATTTACAGAAGAAAAGTATAGTTTTAAAAATTACGTTTTTTATATATTGTTAACAAATATATAAACACATATTAACACATCAATATAATAGATTTGAATTTTAATACGAAGAGTATTATTTTTCGACGTGGAAATGAAAGGTATAAACAATCACGGCATGATTAAAATATTAAAAATATTAAAAGATATTAAAAAGATAAAAATAAGAAATATTATAAAAAAACAAAAAACCCGACTGCGAAAAGAATTAAAAAGAGAAGAAACAAAAAACTAATTTATCAAATAAAATATTGATAATAAATAAAATAAAAAATAAAATATAAATAGAAAGTATAAATTATCAATAATTCTTTTCGCAGTAAGATTTTTTGTTTTATTAATAATATTTTTTATTTTTATCTCTTTAGCGTATGTCGCGGTCAGGTTTTTTGTTTGAAACGTGCGTAAATCGCCCCATCTGGATAAGCTCTAAAGGTTCGACAAGGATAGCGAAGAGCCATCCCGAGACTGAACAAGATAGACATACTACGACGAGTGACCGCGATCGAGCTCTAACACTTGAAAGCAGAGTTGGGTAAAATATTCATCTAAATAAAAATTTCGAATAACCAATAAAAGATAAAAAAATCTTTACTCGTCGAGAATCGAACAAATAATTTTATTCGACGAGAATTTATCCGACGAATAAAGATAATTTTTTTTATTCGAAGCGGATTTATTCGAACTTCGAATAATTTTTCCATCTTTGATCTGTATCTTTTATTCGAAGGCTTCGAATAAATCTTCGAATAACTTTTGCCAGCTCGAATAAACGGTGACGAGGTCCGACGAGCTCCGAACTTCAAAGACCCAACGACTGACAAACGGCATACAATGTAAGCAGATAAAGAATCGCGCACGAATGAAAGTTTAAACTTTTAGATTTTTCAATATACCTTCGTGAAATTGTGACGAGTGAATTGATGGGATTTTCCTAATGAAAATGAGTTCAAATTCGAGTGTAATCGAACAATTTTCATTGATACGTAATGTTACAATAAAAATTACAATCTCATTGAAGATAGTTCAAATGATGTCGTGTTTGGACTCATTTTCATCGGAATAAGCTCTTATCTTTTCTGATAAAAATTACACCGAACATGATATAATTAGCATCACATTTAATTGACGATTACAAATTCTATCAAGTACAAGCTTGCTGCACACAAGTTCTCGTACAATCGACCGAAGCAAGGATGTTTTGTGTGAGTTCTGGGCTAAGGTCGAATTTTTTCATTTTGTTCATACGAAACTGATCCGATTTCCACATATAATATTTAAATGTTTAGTAATCTGTTCAATTCAAATTTTTTAATGTAACAAATACATTGTAATATTTGTTGTAATTTCTTTGAAATAATGCCACAACAATTTCTAGTGGTGGTTCAGAATCACCACTTGAGTGCAAAGGGTTAACAATTTCTTTTTCTCTTTTGTATAATGTGGTACTGTATGTAAGCTCATCGGTATACAAATGTGATCGCAATTTCATATGATACATGAAGCTACAGCTACGACTATGCTATATGCGTATATGGACAACTGCACATTGCTTGCATGAGTCCGAAACATCAAACTAGCGGAGTATTTGCATGTATAGGAAAATTATATACATATACACACATATACAGACGCACGTTGCCGATGAGCGAATAGGCGTCGAACATAACCACAATCTACGCTTGCAGTTTCCTCCAATCCTACTTCGACAGTCCTTCTACTTAGGCGCCACCTGATGAGCTCCAGCTCAACTAAACTTGTCACATTTTTTGCTCTTTATTATCGATATCATGAATTCTGACGCTAGAAAGCCATGCCGAAACGGGAAACAAGTTTTCACCTTTATTTCGCAACAGAATCAAGACAAATTATAGCTCAATTTGTAGCTGGAGATATTTTCTAATGCGGGCTGGTCTCGACATCATCCAGAAAACTCATCCAATGGCATAAAAATGCTTGAATTTCACGGCACGTGCATCGTCAATGTTTGGCCTACTTCTAACGCTCATATTTCTAAATATCTCCATAATCTCGTCAGCTCATGACCAGCCCGCATTAGATTGAACCTTCCTCTTTCGAATGAGCCCTTTACCAGCGACAAAATATTCCTTTTTAAGGACGAAAACTTGATCCCCGTAAAACCATATTTTGTCGGTAATGTAGTCACTCTACTTTTGGCGCTCCGGGCCCTTAAGGACGAAAACTTGATCCCCGTAAAACCATATTTTGTCGGTAATGTAGTCACTCTACTTTTGGCGCTCCGGGCCCTTAAGTTCATTACTTAATTTAGCATTTTCATTTGTTTCGACTACCTTTGTTGTAGTTGTATCTAATTTATCATTATTAGATTTTTGAGAGATTACTGATTTAGATTTATCAGTTTCAGATCAAACCATTACTGGCCTTGAAACTACAAAATTACTTTATAACCATTTGCTTCGTATCCAACTAGAATACCTTTCCAGGATTTATCCTCAAATTTTGATTCTCTGGTTTTATTATGAACATACACAGTTGATCCGAAAACCCTTAAGTATCTTAATTGAGGCTTTTTCGTACGCCACATTTCATATGGTGTTTTTGATTCTTTCAAAACCCTTGTTGGAGTTATATTTAACGAATATGTAGCCGTTAAAGCAGCTTCTCCCCAAAAAGCTTTGTCTAAACCAGCTCCAGCTACCATAGCCCGAGCCTTTTCCGTTATGGTTCTCACCATACGTTCAGACACACCATTTAACTGTGGAGTACGTGGTAGCTTATGCCTTTTTCAACGCAATAATCTTTCATTTCGTTTGACAAATACTCCCTACCATTATCACTATGTAAATTTACTAATTTTAAATTAAAATGAGCTTCGCTTTTGGCAACATAATCTCGAAAGGCAGAAAATACATCTGACTTCCGAGCAATTAATATGTAACGCAATAATGAGAGTATATTCATCCAGAAACAAAACAAAATAATTTCTTTCATTAATTGTAGTTGGAGTGATTGGACCACAAACATCTGTATGAACAATGAATAATGGGCGTCTTACATGACTTTTATCTTTAGCTTTTCGAAATGGTAGTCGTGCTTGTTTACCGTTTACACAAGCTTCGCATACATTATCGTTTACTCTAACTTTTTCTATTTGCTTTATATCCGCAAACATCTCTTTATTCTTCAACTCTAAGAATTTATTTTTACCGATATGCCCTAAGCGCTGATGCCATAATGTATAATCATCTCTTTCAGCACTAGTTGCTTGAGCAATACAATTTTTAAAATTCATATTAAGCATAAATTCAATAGCAGTTAAATTGTTCAAGGGCTTACATGATATTACAACGTTACCATTTTTATGTATTTTTACTCCCTGTTCGTCAAACGTCACGCTCATTCCTGCCTGCTGAATTCTTCGAACCGAAAGTAAATTGTACGGTACATCTGGACAGTAGAATACATCCTGCAGCGTCCCTTGTATACCCCTGTTGGTGGTGATATGTATGTGGCGGCCCGCGCAAAGAGCACGCCGACCACCGACAACATACATCGTATACGCGGCGGCGACCGTCCTCGGAAAGCCGCAGCGAAACACGTGAAGATCGGCTTCGGGGACGGTCGCCATCTGTTAAACAATCTACTGACGCGAGGGAGAATTGGTCGGTCGAAGGCATGCGATCGACACTCGCTCGCGAACGTCGGTATAGGACGGTTGAAGGTCCACCGACGAATAAAGACGTATACCCGCGAACACGGCCTCGGTCAATTCACCCGACTCCCACATGTATGGTACCCCTCTTTGTTGCACTAATGTATGTACCATTCATCGCAACGGAAATTTTTACTGGTACAGGAAGTTTGTCAAAATTTTCGGCTACATATTCTCTGTTGATTATGTAATCCGATGCACCCGAATCCAAGATAAATGTAGTTTTATCTTGATCAGATTTGTCCTTCTCTTCATATTCTCCCACCATAAACGCAACACGTGATGGGTCATAATTTGTTGAGGATGTATTATAATTTCCTGAAGATGCAGATGGTTGTATTACTTCAATTGTTTCAGCCATTTTCTCACTTTGAATATTTGAATGTTTCACTTGTCTTTTATAATAATAGCAGTCCTTTTTAATATGATTTGTTCTCCCGCACTGATAACATCCTTTAATTTGTCCTTTAAATTTAGACGATTTATTTCTATTATTAATATATTGATTTTTAAAATTTTTCGAAATTTCATAATTATGTTTCTTTGTTTTATTTATTTGAAAGCCTGCATTAAGTACTTTTAAACTTGTGTGCCGATTTTCGTTCATTAGCTTCACTTCGTAGTCCAGTAATCTGGTTTTTATGAACGCCAATGTTAAATTATCATCTGATAATGTCTCTATCGCGGTTATTATACCATCATAGGAAGCAGGTAAAGTCATTAATAAATTTGACACTTTGTCAGTTTCTTTCAGCACATCTCCCGACTCTTTCGCTCATAAACAGCGTCCGAATCGCGTAGCACTTGCTTAGCACTATTTGCTGATTGCACAAAGCTAAGAAAAGAATCTGACAAATATTCCAGAATAATTCCGCTACGACCCATTCATCAGTTAGCATATCAGGAGTTGGCTGATCAATAACTTTGATCACCTTTAGTTCAGTTAACAATGAACGAATTCTAAATTTCCATACACTGTACTTTTCATCATTAAATGGTTGAATGTTTCTCTTTCTATTTAAATTTGCCATTGTTTTATTGTCTTCATATTTAACTGTACACTTAAAACTATGCACACACACAAATGTATATATATACTGCTTATAACTATTTTATTTATCCTTTACGGTCTGTTATTTCACTTAATACACTACGCAGATAGTACACAATTAAACTGAGTTTAATACGTAACTGGGCCCATAACCTATTGGGATATGGGGTTTATTATAATAAACACACAGTTGATTTTAATAAGAAAACTAATTTATTCAAAGAGACTCGGAAGGATTCTTTTAACTCTTGATACCTCGACACTCTGGACGAGACTAACGAAAAATGTGCAACGGAAAACCGTTGCTTAGGTTTGAAACCAGAAACGAAAGAAAAGGCCTGGGCCTGAAATGCGTTTATGACACCCCCCGACCCTTAAGAGTCGGGGTACTGCCAGAGTCCCATTGCTAAGGATAATAATCAGGCTCCGCGTTCCTGGCACTCTAAAGTGTTTCTCAACACAGAGATTATTTTTGCTTGTATACAAATTAGATATGAAAAATCCAACAATAACTATAATAACTTTATCTTTATCTTGCAATGCCCTTCGCCCGCCTGTACAGCGTCGTGTAAGGGATTTCAAAAGGTGCCGCCGCTCCGCGAATGCTTGATCCTTTTCTGAAACACGGAAACGGAACGCAACAGTTTCAAAAGCCGATTCCTTCCGGGATTTTAATTTAAAATAAGGAATATTACTTTATTTCGTTCAAGGCTTGTTCCATGACACCTCTGTCCAACGAGGCTTCCTGCCTGGTTGTTTGGAGGATGCTGAAACCATATTTATGATACGGAAGAACCCAATGCGAAACTGGGGATCCGCTAGGATAGTATAGCTTTCGTGGACGCACCCAATATTGAATCAGGGAGCCACTAGGTTGGAGAAATCTTTGCTGGATTAACGATTATGATTGTTAGTAGCCTCGTAACTTATATATATATTTTTTTTTAATCGATACAATCCGAGCGGTAAGATTGTATCGTGTGGGAACTTTCAATTACTAGATTAGGATATTAGGCAATAATTAAGGGTTTATAGATTTCACGATTTTACAACAAGACACATATATTCTGTAATAAGTTCTGTTACAAATGTCTGTGTCGCGAATGAGTTTAAGGATGGTTTACAATTGAATATGTTTACCTATATTGCACGGTTTTGACGCACTGGCAATGCGGGGTCAGAGAAGAATTATTGAATGCCAAATAGAATATTCACCGATCTAACGGAATCTATAAGGTTAGTCACTTGATTCGAAAGGGACTTTTCGTTCTCAGAAAAGAGATTAGAGCTTCTAATCGAAATGAACGTGAAGGAAACTTGTCCATACGTAACATAAGGGTCAATTAATAAAAAATAAGTAAATAAATTTATTAATTAAAAACAAATAATTCATTAATTATTAAAACAATAAATAAATAAATTTCCATTTTTGTCAAATTAATAAAAAATAAATTAATTAACTGTATTGTTACGTCCCAAGTGGGCTGAATTACAATTTTAGGGGATAGGACGCAGTTTCGAACCTACCTGCATTCACCGGCTACGGTTCGGGTAATTGAGGATTGTTTAAATGAAGGTTGAACCCTTTTTATAACAAACAACTTATAATTTATTCAAGATTGGGAACTGAATCAGATTATTATGAGGTTACAGAGGTTGCTTACAAAGAACGCATATACAAGGGAGGGTACAAATCGTGTTGGTACAAAGACAATGGTAACAATAGTAGTGATATTACCGAGGTGTAACTCTTCGGGCGGTGAGGTAGATGTAATGTCCGCCTTGATTCGTATCACTGGTGAATACTGCCCAGTTGCGCGGTATCACGACTTTTCGATTTACGACAATTTTCCGATTTTTACTAGCGGGCCGAATTAGCGCGAGTTTATTGGTTTACGATTGTTGGATTTGTACTGACTTTTGAGGGGTTGGTCTCCCTATTTATAAGATGGCCAATTCAATGTTTCCCAGAATGCTGGCCCAAAAGTCTCCACCTTGCATATTTTAGTTTTCTCTTGACTGGTCGGCTCCTTGTCGTCAGGGTCTTCTTACTAAGGAGTCGGCATCTTTTCCTCGTTACTCAGCATGGCGTGATGCCATTGTTATTGGCTTTTCGGAATGTAAACCGATCTTCATTTGCGTGTTTCGTAGTTGCTATAATTTCTTGTTGCTATGCTGTGGTACTGCGCGCTTGAGCTAACAGGGTTTTAATTTCTTGTGTTATATATATTTGCTTATTATACTATCTTATTTCTACGTTTTACCTCTCGTGTGGCATTATCGGATTTTCGTGATAATCTTTTAGTCTTTAGCGGTCGAACCACCGGACGTGACAACACAATACACAACTTAATATACTAAGCGGCGTCAATTATAATACATAAGACTAAAACTATATATACAAGTGTTGCATACGCAACGGACGCGTGTTAACAACTGCTTTGCGCGGTCGGCATGAAGCGCACCGACTTTCTTTTCGCGTACGTTCTTAGAACGGGGCGCGATGAGCCAGAAGGGCCAGACGTACACGCATCGGCGGGCACAACGGAGGTGCCAGGGGTTGCTGCGGCCGGCAGGTCCCCAAGACCGAACGCAGGTTTCAGAAGCTCTATGAAGACAGAGCGCTCCTTGCCGTTCACGTCTATAATATAGACGCGGTCGGTAATCCGGTTCACAACTCTGTGCGGGCCGGTATACGGCTGTTCTAGAGCCTTCCGTGCCATACGCCGTATAAAGACGTGCGTGCAGGACTGCAACTCCTTGAATACGAACGCACGCTTCCTGCAGTTATGCACAACCGACATCGGTCGCACCTAGCGCATAAAGCGTTTGAATTCTTCCAAGAAGACGTTGGGATCGGGAGAGTCGTTCTCAGACAGAAAGAACTCACCCGGGAGGCGCAGGGTCGAGCCGAACACGAATTCGGCCGGGGACGCACCGACGTCCGCCCGCTCGTGCACGCGTAATCCTAAGAGGACAGTCATTGTTCACCATTCTCTATGATCTCTTTCCATATTACAACTAATTTTTTCATGCCATTCCCGAAAAAAATAAAAAATGACGTTACTTATTAATTATGGGATCACATAATATTTTGTGTCACGAATGCACAGAATTTATTCGTTATTAAATATTGGAGTAGGATTATCTTTCTGAAACGACAGTTGACGTAAGATGTATAAACACATAAATATTTAAACAAAATAAATATACAGGGTGTCCCAATAGAGTTGTACTTTCTTGAAAGAGATGATTCCTGAGGTCATTTGAAGTAATTTTGTTATTTCCCAAAATGTTCTCCGCAAAAACACATACACACACACACACACACAGACCAATCACAGCGCGACCAGTGCTGACGTCACCCTCAGCGGGACCTATCGCCGAACCGGAATCTCGTCTACTGTAGCCGTGGTCTGATTGGCTCGCGTTTTTCGTTAATAACTCGGTGATAAAGCCGCGGACAACATTTTTGCAACGGAAAAGTTACTTCAAATGGCGCCAGGACTCGGCCCTTACAAGGAAGAACAACATTTTTTAATTATATTAAATACATTAAAAATTAAATACACAAAATTCTCAATTAAAGACATGGGCCTGATGTTGTCTAATAATTATAACAATCCAAAACTGACTGTAAAATAAAAAGAATGTTAAATAGAATTGTTCGATGGCAGATCCTTATGCAAAATAGAAAAAATCTGAGTCAATCGTAAGGAACAAAAGTGAAAGAAAAATGCATTTCCTCTTTGAAAAATTTCGATGAATTGAAGATATAAAAATATACCCAAATTCTTTCAATGTATTTACAGTTTTGTGTTTGACCTACTCGTTTTGTCATGAATAAAATTCACATTCTAATAAGTGTCCCTAGTAGCACAAAATATTGTATACACATTCATATAATATTAAAAAGAGATTCAATCTTTTTTTAATATTCGAATATACATACAATATTTATTTTATATTAAGTAAAAAATATTTCTTTTTAAATATTCAGGAAATATGTATTTCATGTTACGAGAAAAATATTTTTTTCTAAATATTAAATAAATCTTTTTTTCATATTAGAAGTAGAATATTTTTTCCTAATATACAAATAATATTTATTTAATATCAGGAATAAAATATTTTTTTCTCATTATAAAACAAATCTTTATTAAATATTAGAAATAGAATATTTTTTCCTAATATACAAATAATATTTGTTTAATATTATGAACAAAATATTTTTTCTCATTATAAAATGAATCTTTATGTAATATTAGAAATAGAATATTTTTTTTATCTATGCAGGAAATATTTTATGTTTATCATGGAAAAATATTTGTTCCCGAATATGATGCGAAGTAAAATGTTTACTTTTAATTTACTTTGAATTCGTGTTTGTCACTTAATCGACATATATTTATATTATAATAACATTAATGCGACAAAGTTATTGCATGAAAAATAATCGTGTAGCTCTTACGTCTTACGCAATGTTATTGAACTGTATGCAAGATTAAAAAGTTCGTAGTAACAGACTGGTACCTATTCGGGATAAACATTTAACTTCGGTCAATGTATTTGGGAAAGGCCCTGGCCATGTTGCAGCGAGAAACGCATTCATTCGTTAGCAAACTAGCAATCAGATTGAACGGTCGGTTGCGATAGCCGAGGCACTCGACGCGACGCGACGGTCCCAAAATTATTGGGTGTCAGCGGACACCACTTCGAAACCTCCGTGAGCGAGCCCATTGACAGGGCAATATACAAACATTTAGTTTTCCAGACTATTTTCCCCATATCTTTCGCACCCAATTCATTATATAATCTGAACACAATTTCATCAAAGCGCATCCCTACTCTGACGACCAAACTGCACCACCCACTCACCAATTAGGAAACTTTTAGTCACCCCATACAGTTTTAAGACATCCAATAGGAAAATATCAAAGCTAACATTATACACGACACGACACCGAAAATCAGAAGACAAAATTCTCTCATATAGAACAACACACCTTGAATATCTCGGCTATCTCTTGTGTCTCGACTATCTCTATCGACTTGTACGTACGCGATCAAGTTTTTAAATAAGTTTTTAAATAAGTGTTGTTATTCGTGCCCCGAGTACGTGTGGTCGAGACCTGCATTTCATCGTTCGCAGAAAAGGTATGTACATTTATGTGTTATGTAATAAATAAATATGTCGGAGCTTTTCCCTTGTTCTTTCTCTCCATTGGAAGCACGCTCAATGATTCACACAATTTTATTCTTTATTCGAGATACAACAAACACAAGTGTCGTTTTCGACGATCTGTTCGAAAGTGTCCCCTCGTCGCTCCCTTCTCTCTCGGCAAACCAATCTGCCCGCCGCCGCGCTCCCCTCTCAGGAGCCCAACCATACTCGGCCGCGTGCCGAGGAAAACAAAACAAAACAAAACAAAACTGCATAATTAAATCTTCTTCGGCCTTCGACATCTCCGACACGGCCATTCTGACAAATCACACGTCCTCGTGTGTATGTAAACCATCCTGGTCTAGATTTAATCCTGGGTTGTCTTGATCTTTTCAGATATCTAAAGAAAAGAAAATTTTGTACTAACAAATTCGAAATTTCAATGAGAATAATAGAGTAACAGTGTATATTCATTCGTTTAAGTATCAAAATATCGTATGCACACTATCACTCAAGGAATCACCAGAATCCTCACATCACTCCAAGTTAGTCAAATACCAATCTCCTTTAAAGAGACTCAGGCCCCGCCGCATCACTAGCCGCGCATCGCGCCCTGTTCAATTTTCCTAGAAAATTGCAGTTACGACTACGACAGTGCATGCAGTGGCCAAATTTAACACTCAATAGAGTCACTAAGACTCCCAGGTCACTCCAAGTCGACCAATTAACAGTCTCCTTTAATGAGACTCGGGCCTCCATTACATCGCCAGCCGCGCACCGCGCCCTGATCAATTCCACAATGAAATTGCAGTTACGGCTACGACCAACGCATGTAATGCAGCTAAACTGCCATGCCCATTTAAATATCAACTGTGGTGCCTTCACCGGCACTCTCCACAACTCGTTCATCACTGGACAAATCTAACTCTGGAGGAAGCCGACTCTGCGGCATCCCTCGAATGCGATCGTGTGCATACTTGTATGTTCTGTTACCAGTCAAAGATTTAAGAGGGTTAACGGTCGCCTTCCAGCAACTCTTGAATTTTAAATGGACCCCTATACTTTGGATCCAACTTATTCTGATTACGTTCGTGATTCTCAATCAGAACAAGATTTCCAACTTTAAATTTAACTACTTTTGCCTTGTTAGAATCAAATCGCGATTTTTCATAAATCGATGCATTCTTAATGTTGTGAACCGCCTGCTCTCTTATTCTCAGAATATCGACCTCAGTTTCAGTATCGTCAACAGTCAATAAATTTAACGGTCTTGCCAGTTTTCCAATCATGAGTTCAAGAGGGCTAGCCCTGGTTACCCGATGTATCGTACAATTCAACGCCAATTGTACGTCCTCAAGGGCGTCTTGCCATGATCGTTCAGAAGCCTCTACAGAAGTTAACATTCCTTTCAAGGTTCCCATTATACGCTCCACCTGACCGTTCGCACGACAAGAACCAGTAGCTATTAAATGGAGATTTATGCCATGAGATTCACAAAATGTTCTGAAATCTTTACTTGCAAAACAGCGCCCTTGATCAGCAATTACTCGAGAAGGTGTTCCGAAGAGGGATATGCCGGATTTTAATAATGCTTTGATTACATTGACAGCGTCAATATTCAAAGTATGATACAAGAGAACAAATTTTGTAAATCCGTCTATAAGAACTATCACATATTCCTTAATATCGCTCTTGCCACTAAGTTTACCGGTAATGTCAATGTGTACCGTGTGCCAGGGTGAACTAGTCTTTGGAATGGGATAAAGTTCTACCTGTGTGCGACCCGAATGAGACTTCGAGAGTTTACAAGTAATGCAATTATCCATGAATTTTCGGACATACTTGGACATAGTATCAAACCAATAATACTCGTAAACTTTATCCAGCGTCTTTTCCCAACCGAGATGCATGATCGACTCATGCACGTGGTTAATCACGGACCACCGATATGCTCGCGGCACAACAGGAAGGAAACGTGTACGATTATTCTTTTGAATATTACGATACAAAATACCCGAACGTATTTCATAAGTTTTGGCAAGATCACGAGAAAGTTGACCGTCTTTCAATTTTGAAATAATAGATTGAATTTCTTCATCCTGTAGTTGTTCCGCATGTAACCAATTGGCAGACAAAGTGGCTAAATTTACACGCTTCTGCTCAACCTTCTGAAAATTCGGTGTTAAGGAATTTGAAAGAGGATTTCGCGAGAGAAAATCAACATGAGCCATACGTTTACCCTCTCTATAAAGAATATCAAAATCGAAAGCTTGTAAAAAGGCCCACCATCGATGTACCCGTGGCGTTAAATCAACTTTATTCCGCGAGGCTTTTAATGAATTACAATCAGTGACTACGGTGAAATGGTGGCCTTGTAAATAATATCGAAAATGCTTGACAGCGTAAACCACCGCCAGAGTTTCCAACTCATAGGAATGATATTTTGACTCGGCATCCGCGGTCCGCTTACTAAAGTACTCAACAACATGTAATTTATCTTCTATCTTCTGAAAGAGAATTCCTCCGAAACCTTCCGCGCTTGCATCCGTGTGCAATTCAATAGGGAGACCCGGATTGAAGATCGTGAGTACAGGTACACTCGTTAACGTTCCAATTACTTCCTGTCTAATTTCATCATGTTCAGGTTTCCAGTCAAGTTGCTTACCGGAGGTTAAACGAAATAAGGGTGCCATAATTCGGGAGAAATCAGGCACAAATTTACGGAAATATGATGCAAGACCAATGAATTGTCTTAGTTGATGTACATTTTCAGGTGGAGGCAGCCGAGTTAAAGCTTCAATCTTTCGGGGATTAGGCTTCACTTTTCCCGCAGAAATTTCATAACCAAGGAACTCTACTCGACGCTTTAAAAAGGAACATTTTGCAATGTTCAAAGAAAATCCCGCTTTAGTCAAGGCTGTTAGAACTTCACGTAATCTTTGTAAACCATCGCATCCGTCGTTTGACGGAATCAAAATATCGTCCATATACAGGACTACATACGAATATACCAAGTCACCCAAAGCATTGGACACGGCACGTTGGAAAACACTGGGAGCGTTGCGCAAACCAAATGGCATAGCCAAATACTCAAACTGTCCATCAGGAGTAACGAAAGCAGTACGTTCTATACTTTCAGGACTAACCGGTATTTGATGAAACCCACTTGCACAGTCTAAACACGTGAAATAATTGGCTCCGGATAACCTCGAAATCTGATCAGAAATGAGAGGCAAAGGAAATTTATCCGGTACCGTGTTATGATTTAATTCACGATAGTCGACACACATACGATCCGTACCATCTCGTTTCTTTACTAAAATAATGGGACTTGCAAAAGGGGAACAACTTTGTCGAATTATATTGGCGCGTAATAACTCCTCTATTTTATTCCGAACTGCCTGTCTTTCCTCTGGACAAAGTCTATATGGACGTCGCTGTACCGTTCGATTTGAATCCTTAAGGCGTATACGTAATTCTCCCGTAGTGACACGAGTTTGGGGTAAACCATCGATAAAAGCGGATGGGAACCGATTTAACACTGACGTCAGTTGGGGTTTCTCTTCTGGTGGTAAGTCAGTGTTAACGGACGAGACATCAATGCATGAAAATAAATTGCAAGAATCCACCAACCTAGCTTTAAACATTCTCAGAGCTGTGTCAGTCATTTGAACCGTAAAACCAAGTTGTAGAATTTCGCGACCAATCATCACCCCGTATTTCAAACAAATATCAGGCAAAACATGAAACAAAATTGACAAGCGATTTCCATCAATTGAACATTCAGTACGAATTTGCACAGTACTATATACGTCAGAATTTCCGATACCCGTAATATGAATAGTCGAATTTACACGAATACCCGAGAATTTAATTGCCACACTCTCCTTTAACAGAGAACACTCAGCCCCAGAATCAAAAATAAAAGGAAACGACTCACCAGATTGCAATTGTATTTGTCCGCATACACCACGAACTTCACAGCTATCAACACGTTGTTGACCAGCTCCAGCCCCACTGCTACCAGCGATGTTTTGTTTGATGCAACGCGATGCGATGTGGCCCTTCTCGCCGCAACGAAAACAAACGACGGAATTCTTGGTATCGAATGATGTTCCTGGCTTCGGATTTACTGCTGTCTTCAAATTAGTCTTGATCGTCTTATTGCGACAATCAACCGCCCGGTGGCCATGTTTACCACAATAATAGCATCTGACACCTGTAGGTGCCAAATATTTGGGTCGCTTTGCATCAACCGTGTCGTAGTCAGAAACCAATTTGCGTTTCAAATTAGGAAGTGCCTTCATTTCCTTTAAAAGTTTGCTGCGTGTCGTAATATCAGTTGTATATGCGATACGTTGCAAACGAGCGTCAAATCGCGCCACATGTGCTAATACACATGAAACAGCAATTTCTTCTTTATTCAGGTTTTCCCACCTCGCTGATAGTGACGTAATTAAACGACTAGCGTACGCAGCAAGGCACTCTCCTTCTTTTGGTCGGCTATTGTTCACATTGATGATACTGGCAGCACAGGTTTCCACACAGTCATAACGTGAGAGGAATAGATCCTTAAATTGTGGCCAGGTTATCCCCGCATGTGCCACTTGAGACAGCCATGCTGATGCGCTACTCTTTAACGCTTTACTCAGAGTAATAATGAGAACACCACCTTGTAGAGGACGTTCAGCCAAACAAACGTCAGCCGTAGCACACCATGCGCGTGGCTCAATATCCGTATCTTCCGGATCGAATTTAGGCAGCGCAATTGACGAGGCAGAAGGTCCTTTAATTGCTTCAAACAACTCTAATACGTGCCGATTCTGTATCTCATACATCGCCTGCCAGTCATTGCGATCCAAATTCGGTGAAGCACGAGCCGATCCCACTTCTGATGTCGGAGCTTTTCCCTTGTTCTTTCTCTCCATTGGAAGCACGCTCAATGATTCACACAATTTTATTCTTTATTCGAGATACAACAAACACAAGTGTCGTTTTCGACGATCTGTTCGAAAGTGTCCCCTCGTCGCTCCCTTCTCTCTCGGCAAACCAATCTGCCCGCCGCCGCGCTCCCCTCTCAGGAGCCCAACCATACTCGGCCGCGTGCCGAGGAAAACAAAACAAAACAAAACAAAACTGCATAATTAAATCTTCTTCGGCCTTCGACATCTCCGACAAATATATATTTTTTTATATTAAAAAAAAATTTTTTTTTAATTATCTGAAGAGTTGCAATATTAAAGTTTTCAAGAATAGTTTTTCATACACCGTATTTAGTTTGCAGTTACACAAATTTCATAATGGCCGAAAAACTACGTTACAAAAAATATAAATTTATAAAGAATGAACTACGGAAAACTTTCAATCAGAATCAGAGTCTCGATACAGTAAATGAAGAATCTGGATCAACAATTTGATCTTCAAATGATAAATAACAGGAATGACATAAATGACAGTACAAGTGATAACTGCAGTGCTATTGGAAATTTGAAATTAATTACTTTTTTTAAAAAATGGTCTCTAGGAAATAAAATTAATCATACTCAATTAAGTAATTTATTAAAGGGTTTAAAGGACATTTTTCCAGAATACAAAATTCCATCCGATTCCCGCACTCTGTTGAAAACTAAACGATCATCAAATATTGTGTCCGTTTTAAGCAAAAAGGAAAATTTAGCGCAATTTACATATTTTGGTATAAAAGAAAATCTATTAAACTTGTTGCAAACTGAAATAGGTATATTTCGTGAAATCAAAGAAACTTTAACAATTCGTTTAATTTTCAATATTGATGGTGTTCCAGTCTCAAAAAATTCGAACAAACAGTTTTGGCCCATTTTATGCAAACTGGTATTAAACAATTATATCGTGTCTCCTGTTCCGATAGCCTTATATTATGGTGATGCAAAACCAAATTCCTTAGCTGATTATTTAAATGATTTTACAAATGAATTAAATGATATTTTAAAGCATGGATTATTTTATAATAATATTAATTTTAAAGTTTGCGTTATATGCTTTACATGTGATGCACCTGCGAGACCATTTTTAAAAAATATTAAAGAGAAAACCATAATGCCAGTGCTCGGACACATGAAGATTTTAAAAATTTTCGCGACATCAAGCACCATAAAAACAATGAAAGAACATCCTTATTAAATATAAGCACATTAAATATAATAGAAGATTTTGCTTTAGATTATATGCATTTATGCTGTTTGGGAGTAATGAAGAAATTACTTCATCATTGGTGTAAAGTAGAGTTCAGATTACAGCAAAGGAATAAATTATCAAAACGAATGATTTCTGCAGCAAAATACTTACCTAGTGAATTTAACAGTAAATCACGATCCATATCGGAATTGCCTAGATATAAAGCTACGGAGTTTCGTTTATTTCTCTTGTATCTAGGACCCATTCTTTTAAAGAAAATTCTTCCAAATATCTTCTATAACCACTTCTTATTACTACATGCAGCTATGAGAATTCTAATACTCAATAAATTACGTGTAGATGTAAAGTGGCTAAACAAAGCTCGAGAAATGCTAATTCAATTTGTCAATGATTCTTCTGTTTTGTATGGCAGAGAATTTAGTGTATATAATGTTCACAATTTAGTGCACATTACAGACGATGTCCAAAATTTAAAATATTCTTTAGAGGAACTAAGTTGTTTTCCTCTTGAAAATTACTTAGGGAAGCTAATAAGCATGTTACGCAGGTAGAATAAACCACTAGCACAGATAATAAAAAGGTTGTCGGAAAATGGAGCACCTACAATTAAAGAAACTAGTAAAAAAATATGTGTAGAATATGATAAAAAGAAAATACAATTCCCTTATTTTAATATAAAAGCTTACGGACTTCGAGACTCTTACATTTTTGTACGGAATGATTATGTCCTACAGATCCTAGACATATCAACAAATAAAATAGTTGGTAGATTATCCACAAAATTGAAAACTTTTTACAAATACCCTATCAAATCGAAAATAATAGGAATATTTAAATTTGATAATTTCACAGATGAAATTTTATCATGTACTCTGAATGAAATTACACATAAAGCATTTATATATATTTATTATATTGATTACTTCTTTCTGTTATGTCTAAAGTTTTTAATATGTCTTCAAAAAGAAGTATAATGAAAAAGCGAACTGTGATTCTGGACAGTTCCGATTCCGATTTTGAAAGCTATGAAATTCAGCAACCGCAAACAGTAGCGCCAAGTAAGTAGAAAAAATGATGCATATGTTAAATCTTATTGTAAACATAAAAGTATCATAATCAATGAAATATATAATGGTAAATATACTACACATATATGTTAAATAATAAACGTAACGATACGAATATTATATTTTATGCAATTGTACAGATAAAACTATGAATGATACGTTGACGTCGTTCACTGAAGGACAATTGACACTATTAAATCGTCAATATATAGAATTAAAATACGAAATAAAACAAATTTTCAATAAATTAGAAGGAATTGAAAGCCTATTAAATAACATAGCAGTTAATACAAATGCGTCTCAAAATATCGTGTGTCATGGCGAGGAGAGGTCTTTCTTAGACCAATTGCCACTGAAATCTGTCCAAGAAGTAACGGATTTTGATACCACAATATCAGAAAGTTCTGAAAAATTTAATTCACTGGTTTGTATTCATATAAATCCAGAATAATAAAATCGTAGTGCTGTATTTTTATGTTAATCTTTGGTTTCGTGTAGCAGGCGTAGCCACGGAGAGACAACACGATATTTATAAATATATATTTTATTATGTAACAAAGTATACAACAACTGTGTGGTCGAGCACGTGCGCATGTTAGGAAAACTCTTGGTGTACCACTAAAACAACCAACGGCAAGCCATCGGGCTCGGTAGCGCCGGGGAAACCCCCGAGGTGCCCTCTGGGGAAAGTAACCAGAACGAAGAAGTAACCGCGAACTTCAACAATCTTCCTTAAACGTCAGTTTATATTTTCCTTTGAGCGGTATTACTTACATTTAATAACTTAAGTGACAGTTTTCCTAGGTGGCCTTGAACAATCGATAGTACCGCTATAACGTCCACTAGAAGAAGCTAAATAGTAACATTTTCGTCCAGTATGGGGAGCTGGGTGCACTTTCCACATTCAGTGTCGAGTGGCATTTTCCGAGTATCCTCTCTGATTCGGTCGCATGATCTCTGACAATAGAGGCGATCTGAGCACGCGTAGCCGACAACGTAAACAACGGCGCTGCCGTAGCTTTGCTCGACAGCCGTGCCTCGGCACACTCACACACCGCTAGGTCGGCGTGTACGTGTACCTACGAGAATAGCAAGGGTCCGGGATGCCGCGAATCATTCCTCGATAATGCAGAGATGGGGCTCATCAGTAGTCAAAAGCGCTAGATAAAAGAGAAATCTAGAGCGCTCGCCATCAAACAGGTCCTACTCTTGCATTTTCGAGCAACATTTTGCATTATTCGGTTGCATGATGCCTGCCGTAGCTTCGTTCGAACAGCCGTGCCTCGGCACACTCACACACCGCCAGGTCGGCGTGCACGTGTACCGATGAGAATAGCAAGGGTCCGGGATGCCGCGAATCATTCCTCGATAATGCCGAGGAGAAAAAATGGGGAAAAAATGGATGCATATTTTGAGGATGATATGAAAAAGGAAAAGTTAGGAAAATAAAAAAACATAATAGAATATATTTTTTTTACATATTTATTGTAATAAATTTTTTCCCCCGCCCCCCGCTGCCGCCACGCCCCCCGCGGCTGTTTGTTATGTGCACAGTGCGTTTATCTAACTGTAATACTAAAAAACAAAAAGGTGCAGCGGACTGTACTGCTCAGCCACCGTAAGCGAAAACATTGAAACATCATGGCCAAGTTTGTATACAATGTCGCGATGTACGTTGGCTAAACAGAGCAGTCCGACCAGAGGACGAATATCGTCGAAATATAGATCGATCGTACCGCACGTAAAAAAATATGTAATTTCTCTGGCAGTGCAAAAAAGGTGCAACTTGTTCTTTTTTAGCATTACAGTTAGATAAACTCTCGACATTTTGCAAAAAAATTTGTCTGGAACCCACTGGGAACATAACAAACAGCTTAGAAATGTATGCAAATTTGACTATTTTTTCAAAGTAACAAAACCAGTTCTCTGTAATTAAATATTAGAATATTTTCCAAATACCACGACATGTAATCCTTTACTTACCACTGGACGATCAAGCCATATTTTCATTTGGTTGGTAAATAATGTCGCGTACTTATAAAAATATTAACATATTACAACATGTATTTTTTACGGTATAACTAAACTCGATAGCAATGACCAATTTTGAACTGCAATGACACCGAATTTACGCTTTCAACATCATTACTTTTTACTAATTCTACAAGATCATATTCTACCATTTACATACGAGTCATCATGAATTCTCGAATGTTCACACTTCGAATTTGTGCCAGGTTTTCGAGGCCCCGAATCCACAATTCGGCGGCGGCATGCATGGGGAAAAATTGTTCAAAATCTCCATCTCGACAACATATTGAAAGAGCTTCGAAGTCGATGTGTTGTGGCTTCTTATGCACAATTACCGATAGATATGTATTCATAGAATTATTCAATAACATATTTTCCCTTCTGTTCTATTACTTCTTGTCGGATTTCTAAATATCTTTCCTATTTTTCAATTTCAATTTGAAAACCCTACGAACTTTCGTTCCTACCCAACAATTTACACTTTACAATATTAGTATAAAATACTGATTATAAACATTTATACGTACTGTATAATGCGTGGTTGCGTTTCTGCGTTTGCTGTCGTTTGCAGTCGTGGACGAAATGCCCAAACCGATGGCTCCCACTCTGGCGAAAAATCGCCACCCATTTCCCTCCTACCGCACTACGCACACACGCACCTTTACTCTGTTCGTGTGCGCTACCTATGCGACGTTCGACGGGTTCCTCCGCAATTATTCACGTTACAAAAGTTTCGAACGTGTGATTCGCGATCACATTTCGCTATAACTTTTGTTCTAAAAAACTCATTAAAGCGAAATTTGGACTACAAATTTTTCTGAAAAATGTTTACGAAAATATATTTTGCATTCTTTAAATAATTTTTTTTCAGTATAGCCACCTAAGATGTTCAAAAGTGACCCCCGAAACAAATTGATTTTTAGTCACACCGTGCCCAACAAAAAATTACGAAAAAAATCATGGATATTCTGCTTACTAGCATACAGGAGTGAGATTTTTTTCAGAACTTTAGGTGGAAAAATCGATTTTATATCGAACTTCTCGGTTGACCCCGCTTATATTATTATGTTCGCTGTGTCTTCGTTGTGATTATTAATGTGTATTTTTTACAGTTTTTTTTTGGATTATGCAAACATGTTTGTTGAAAAAAATTGGACATCTCCAAACATTCGAAGAAAGTGCGTATTTCGTATTGAAGTTTCAGAGATACCGGTTTTATAAAAATTCAGTAGTTAGATATTATTTTCAAAATGAGGAAACTGTTGGAAGTCATGTTGATATATTGAAATATAGGGCAAATAAAATATTTTATATTGCATTTTTAAGGCTGTACATTCTTTTTTCGAATATAAAAATGTTTATTATCTCATATGTTAGAAACTAGGAGTTTCTGGTCCCAAGGTTCTGGGGTAAGTGCCGTGGGGTTCATCACAGTCCTCTTACCAAAAGGCATAGCCTTCCCCACTCCGTGGCCAGATCCTTCAGGACAAAGAGTCCCTTATCTTTGGCAATACGACGTCGGGTCGCTTGCCTTTTCTAAACATTCTCACCGTCAATAAACAGTCAATGCTTAGACAATCGATAGCTGTGAGACCCAAATCGGTCATCAGCTATCGCGTCGCCTGCTGCCAGACAGAGTTGGGCATTATTTAGTTAAAAAATTATTTAAATAACGATTCGAATAAAAGATACTTTATCTTTATTCGTTATTCGAAGGTTCGAATAAAAAAATTATCTTTATTCGACGAGTATCGAATAAATAATTTTATTCGACGAGAATTTATCCGACGAATAAAGATAATTTTTTTTATTCGAAGCGGATTTATTCGAACTTCAAATAATTTTTTCATCTTTTATCTGTATCTTTTATTCGAAGGCTTCGAATAAATCTTCGAATAACTTTTGCCAGCTCGACGAATAAACGGCGACGGCGCCCGACGAGGACCGACGAGCGCCGAACGTCGAAGACCCAGCGACTGCCAAACGGCATACAATGTAAGCGGATGGAGAATCACGCACGAATGAAAGTTTAAACTTTTAGATTTTTCAACATATCCTCATAAAATTGTGACGAGCGAATGGAGGGGATTTTCCTGATGAAAATGAGGTCAAATTCGAGTGTAATCGAACAAGTTTCACTGATACGTAATGTTACGATAAAAATTACAATCTCAGTAAAGACAGTCCAAATGATGTCGTGTTTGGACTCATTTCGATCGGAACAAGCTCTACAACTCGTTGGTCTTAACAATATTGTTCTGATTAAAAACATACAAGCATAAATTGCCAATAATGCACGATTCTCCATCTGCTTACATTGTAGGTTTAAGTTTAAACTTTCATTCGTGCGCGA
The DNA here is from genome assembly GCF_050948215.1 of Halictus rubicundus. NCBI lineage: Eukaryota > Metazoa > Arthropoda > Insecta > Hymenoptera > Halictidae > Halictus > Halictus rubicundus. The sequence continues at coordinate 562,881 of NW_027488679.1, read as the reverse complement.
TTCTCCATCCGCTTACATTGTATGTCGTCTGTCGTCGCTGGGTCTTTGATGCTCGGCGCTCGGCAAAAGTTATTCGAAGATTTATTCGAAGCCTTCGAATAAAAGATACAGATAAAAGATTGTAACGGTAGCGTCTCGCTTGCGTAGAGGCGCGAGCGAGGCGCGCGGTCCCTCCCCTGGATTCGCTCAGCGACCAGGGTTCGTCGGGGAGGGAGGATTAGGTGGTCAAATGAGTCACTTTATGTTGGTGAACGAAACTAGTTTATTAATTTAATCGAAATGGTAAAAAAGAAATAATAGGTATATACTGTTGTGATAGCAAAGAAAAAAAGAGTCGGGGAGCGGCCTGCTCGTTTAGGGTCTCTTCAAACTTGCCGGGACCGGAGGGTTTTACGTAAGGACTATAGGTCCAAATGCCGTGTTACCGATTATCTGTCGTAAAACGGGCGCCGTCGTCCCGGCGTTAGAGCAATTCCACCGGCCGCCGTTGCCCGTCGGCCGAGCAAGCGGCTGATCATTACCAGATGGCCTTTCGAGACCGCGTTGACAGTTCCCTGCTGTGCGTGGCACAAAAAAAAAAAGGTTTCTCGGGGCTCTACAGCTCCTTAGGTAAACTATCGGTATCCCTCCTCTACAACATTATGGAAATAGGAACCGTACCTGCCTCTTCGTGAAACAGCATCACACATCCTTATATATTAACCTAAATTGTACATATATTGTAAAAACGAGAATAGTTGTTTTTTTTAAGGAAGTATCCACGTTAGGAAGGGGATCATGCCTTGTGAATTCGATCATTTTTGGGGGACTATGTCTCGAATTTTGATGACATTGAAATATGTTGTGGTCCAAGTGAAAGTGGAAGAAATCCTCAGGACTCAATCACATGATAATTTGTAGAATAAGAAGAATTAATTCCACATAAATTGCATCGTTTTGTCTTACGACACGAAAAAATGTACATGGAAAACTTCTGAATTCTTGTCCATAATGACTTAAAGATGATTAGATGCAAGGTTCCCGGGCAGGAATGCGATGGCGTATCTATATCTTGTCCAATGAGACGAGACAGTAGACGTAAACATAAGCGCTCGAGTGCGACAGAGTTGAAGTTACCCTTGCAAGACAATTAGCAAAGGACGCACGCTGGGTGCTTCATTGCCTCGGTCTCGTTGGTCAGAGCATAGGTACGAATGCGCGGCCGATTGGATCAGAGTGCAAGGGACAGGCCTCGTTTCAAACGTACTTTCGGCTATAGTCGAGATATTGGCTACAGCGGTCACATATACTATGTAGCGTGTGACGTCGAAGCCAAGCTACTGGGTTTGCGGGCGCGGCGGAGATGAGCGTAGGCAGATCTAACGATAGACTCCCCAAAAATGGTGGCACTGAAAGAATGGCGACATTAAAATGGTTTTTTTTGGGTTGCGTCGTAAGACCTTACGTACGACGCGACAAGCACGCGACCAAGGCCAGGTATGAAAATCCCTGTCGACGACCTACCGACCATGGACGTCATAAATCAAAAATCCTTCCGATTGTACCCAGCACTTTCGTAATTTTTAAGCCAGCCGAATGCAGCACATGCGGAACCTTGTACACCGTTAGCGTACTAAGATTTACAACCGTAGATGCTTGCGAACCAAATGTTATACGTATATTTCCACTTTTCCAATTTTCCACTATTTCCACCAGCTTTCGAACACACCTTGCAAACCAATGAATTCTAATCATTTTAAACTTGTTCTCCGGAGTTTTGACTTATATAATCACTTATAAGATATAAGATATAATTTAACTATGCTAAAATTGATTTGTGAAGCTGATTTTCATCGTTCCATCGTTAAATTAGATTATAGTTTGAACCATTACTTCTTAACATTACAACACAGATGAACAATATTCTTTTCTCTACTTCGAACATGGATTGTGTGCGGATGCTGTGGTGGCACCGGCGGCCAATGCCACGCGGCCTCTGCCAGTTGGCGGCCGCCGGTGCCGGCGACCTGTGTCGGGCGGCCGAAAACGGATGCCCAACGGCTTGCCCAGCTCTCAGCGGATGCATAGGCATCCCCGGGGTGTAGAGGGGAGTAAACTGTTCGGGAGTTAGGTGGCGAACCCCCGCTGTGTGCGGGTCTTAGCTTTTGTTGCGAGCATCTCGAGCGCCTTCTCAGGTTGCCAGCGACGGTCCCGGCTAAAATGAAGCAGGAAAACGCGGTAGTATTCATACTAACGCCGCCTCCGGCAAGTTTGAAGAGACCCTTAATCGCTCGGATTCCCGGATGGTCCGGCGACAGGCTGGCGATGACCGTTCGCCTCTCCGCCGGCCTGATAATAGTCAAACAAACAAACAAATAAATAACCCGTGAGAGTGGATGCCCGACGCGGGTGGCTTAACCTAAGTAGAATAATTATCCTAATGACGCGTGGACTTAGCCTAGATTAACCGCGGGGCGCCGGTCCGGTTTCGGTTTCGGTATACTACGCGGAGGTTCGGTGCGGTACGCGGAAAATAATACACGCTGGACGCGGGCGAGACGCGCTCGCTGGAACGGTGCCTGCCGTCGGACGCCCTCGGCGCGGTTCGGGTACGATCGCGGCGCGTATAGACAACGCGGTGCGCGGGGAGCGCGGGCGAGCCGTGCTCGCTAATGCGGTGCCTGAGTCGGGCGCTCTCGGCGCGATCCCGAGCTCTCCCGATCCTCGAGATGTTATTTCCACCGCGGCCCAGCGAACAATAGTGAATCGACTTTGGTTTCCTGGTGGGCTGGGCACGCGGGGCGCGGAGAGGAGAGGGCAAGGAATCCGCGGAACACCCCACCCGTCGTCCTCGCCCGACCGCGGCTCGAGCACGTAGGCACAGACGTAAACCTAATGCCTACGGCCCGAAACCGGCGAGGGCGCTCGTCTCCGGTAGTATACCGAGAGGCGAGCTCCACACGCTGCTGCGGCCGATCGACGACTAAACGTGCGGAGCGCGACGCTGGATCCCTGAGGGGAGAGCGGGACGCGGGAACAGGTCCGGGTGGTAGGGATGACGGTCCGGAGTGTCGTATCCTCTGTGCTCTGACAAGAGCAAGCCGGTGATCGACTGCCTCCCAGAATCCTGGTCGCGGTCTCGGTTTCGCGTAGGGGACGTAAACCCACTTACGTTCTGCCGATTCCAGCGCCTCGTCGTGTTCGCCCGATGGTATACCGCGGCTAGCACGATTTGGCGCGGCTGCGAGAGGATATGGGCCCGGGTGTTCACCCGAGAGCTGCTCCAGACCAACTCCGGCTTCGGCTGGTTCCGTCGCAATCTTTATAGCCCGAACGCGGACCTCGTGTGCTCGTTCGCGAATCTTCGGTACACGCCGATTGGTCCGCGTTCCGGCTGGATTCCGCGGATTGGCGCGCGGCTAGCCCGCACCGGTGATTGGTGCGGGTTAAGGTACAAAACGACTCGCAACGAGACACATACGTCTCGTTGCAAGATGAAAAAATTAATTCGAAGATCGAATAAATCCGCTTCGAATAAAAAAAATTATCTTTATTCGTCGGATAAATTCTCGTCGAATAAAAGAATTTTTCCGATACTCGTCGAATAAAGATACTTTTTTTATTCGAACCTTCGAATAACGAATAAAAATATTTTTATCTTTTATTCGTTATTCGAAATTTTTATTTAGATAAATATTTTGCCCAACTCTACCACAGACATTATAAAGCCCTGCCATAAGTCTGTCAAGGAATAAACATCCCTTCGACCATCCCACCAAAATCTCTCGTTAAAAATGCGTTGACGCTAACATATAATACGCTTGGAAACAGGAAAAAAGGCAACGAGAAAATTCATTTTCATGCAATTTACAAAAATTCTAAAAAGAATTTAGAACAATTGTTTCAATAATATCCAACTACTTTTATAAAATCAGTATCTCTGAAACTTCAATACGAAATACGCACTTTCTTCGAATGTTTGGAGATGTCCAATTTTTTTCAACAAACATGTTTGCATAATCCAAAAAAACTGTAAAAAATACACATTAATAATCACAATGAAGACAGAGCGAACATAATAATATAAGCGGGGTCAACTGAGAAGTTCGATATAAAATCGGGAATTTTATGCTTTCGGATTTGTGTCAAAATCGATTTTTCCACCTAAAATTCTGAAAAAAATCTCACTCCTGTATGCGAGTAAGTAGAATATCCATGAATTTTTTCGTAATTTTTTGTTGGGCACGATGTGACTAAAAATCAATTTGATTCGGGGGTCACTTTTGAACATCTTAGACGGCTATAGCGAAAAAATAAAAAAAAATTATTTAAAAAATACAAAACATATTTCAGTATACACAGATAAACAAATCAAGACCGTTTAGGTGACGTGGGGTAAATGAAATGATATGTGACGCGATGGTTTCACGGGTAACAAAAAATATAGTTTATTCACGAGAACTGGTTAACAATTAACAAATAATAAAGACTGTAAAACACAACGAGAAAACTTGAGTCCATGAGAAAAATGCGAAGACCAAAATATACGGAAACTCTACGTCGCGTATAACAAAACCGTCGCGGGTGACTCAGACTAAAACTCTCTGGAGCTATCGTTCTCCGCGAGAGTCCAAAGCTTTCTGCCCTTCTCGTTTCTGAGGCGCGTTAAATAATGTCCCCGAAAAACCGTTAAAATTGGGAGAGGTTCTCCACCCCCACAAGGGCATGGAGAAAGTTTCCTCCCCCACACATTGCATCCGGGGACTTCACTCTTAAGGGTACTGTAACGGTCGAGCCGAGGTTCTGGCAATCGTCACTTAAATGACCAAGCCCTCAACCCGACCTCCCATGGTACGCACTTGAGAAGGATGGAATTTCCGCGTCCGAAAATTCCACGTTCCCACGCACCATGGTCGCCACAGTACCCCCTTACCAGTGAAAACGCCAGTTAGAACGAAAGAGAAAAAAAAACTAACTAGCTGACTGGTAATATTTACAAAGTAAGAGCGTTTTGCTATACACTAGCTTGCGCGTAGTCGCAAGTGCAAATCCGGCTCATTTACTTAAGGTACGCGCCTTAAATCTACGAAAGAAAAAAAAAATATATATATATACGGCAAGAAAGAAAAATTAATACGACTATACGCGTAAAAAGAAAAAAATTGGATACGTATAAAACACTAATGCTAACTGTACAATTTACCCCGGTAAGGATAAAAACAAAAATACATCTAGGACCTAAAATTACTATATACAAGATCTTGAAAAAATTAATACTACCTAGTACTACTATATACACAGTCTTAACGACTATACATATCCATTTATTGCCGAAAAAAAAATAATAAAGAAAAGTAATACATATACGCACTCGTACAAATATATACACGTGTTGCTCAAACACCGTCTAACGTAGGCCAGCCTGAAAACGATCAGGGAATCGAACTCTTCTACCTGACCGTCGTAAAACAGGTCTGTCCTCAGTACGGTGTGTTGCGGTCGTGTCGGTCGTACTGTGCGTTACTGTTGTATCGTCTGTCCATGTGCAAACGATAGTTTGCGGAGGGTTTTCGTCAATGCCATCGTTCAAAATGAAAGCCGGTTTCAACCTGTCTATTGAGACCCTGACTTCCTTGCCCTTGATGTCGATGACGAACGTTTTGTCTCCGCGTTTAACGACACGAAATGGCCCATCGTACGGCGGCTGTAACGGACTTTTAACCGCGTCGTGCCGCAAAAATATATAAGGGGACGTAGACAGTTCTTTAAAAACAAACGTCTTACGTGTACCGTGGCGCGTGGCTGGCGATGGCTTTAACTTCCGGAAACGTTGCCGAAGCCGACTCACAAAATCCGATTGTGAATCTTCCCGACCCGTGACAAAGAATTCTCCCGGAAGACGGATGCCCGAACCGTAAACCATTTCCGCGGAAGACGTTTTTAAGTCCTCTTTATGGGCTGTGCGAATACCGAGTAGGACAATTGGTAATATATCAACCCAATTATCCGTCTCGTGGCATTTAATCGCTGATTTCATTTGTCGGTGCAATCTCTCGACCATCCCATTAGCTTGAGGATGATAGGAGGTCGTACGGAGATGAGATGCACCGATCATACGCGATAGCTCATAAAATAACCGTGATTCGAACTGGCGTCCTTGATCAGTGGTTATTCTCAAAGGAACGCCAAAACGACTAATCCACGTGTTTATGAGTGCTCTCGCGACTGTTTCCGCGTCGATCTCCGCGATAGGTATGGCTTCCGGCCAGCGCGAGAACCGATCGATACACGTAAGACAATATCTAAATCCCTGAGACATCGGTATTGGTCCTACAATATCAATATGGATATGTTCGAATCTGCCGGAAGGATTGTCAAAGTTGCCGACGGGGGCTGCGACATGTCGAGTGACTTTTGATCGCTGGCATGAAATGCAATGCCGTGCCCAGTCTCGGCAATCTTTATTTATTGAAGGCCATACAAAACGTTCTGTTATTAATTTCTGTGTTGCCCGAACCCCAGGATGAGAGAGTCCGTGCAACGAATTAAAAACTGCTCGTCGTAATGGCGTCGGAACAAAGGGTCTCACAGTTTCGTCAGTCGAGTCACAGTACAAACTAACATTGAAACCGGGGAAAAACGTCTTCTTTAAACAAAGAGCAGAAGAGTTCGATTCCAAGATCCCTTTCAGTTCTGGGTCGTTTTCTTGTGCTTGTGCCAGTGTGGTATGATCGGGAGCTACGGCTATTACTTCGACACGCGATAATGCATCAGCCACAATGTTATCCGACCCCTTAACATGCCTAATGTCAGTCGTAAATTGGCTAATATAGTCCAAGTGACGAAACTGACGAGGCGAACATTTATCCAGCTTTTGCTTGAAAGCAAAAGTTAAGGGTTTATGGTCGGTAAAAACTATAAAATGCCGACCTTCTACCTGGTGCCGAAAACGTTTTATGGCCATATAAATTGCCAGTAGCTCGCGATCGTACGCACTGTATTTGCACTGCGCGGCAGAAAGGGCTTTTGTGAAAAATGCCAACGGTTGCCAGTTCTCGCCTATGAGCTGTTGCAAAGCTGCTCCGATAGCATAATCGGACGCATCAACCACAACGCTTATCGGTGCGTTGGGTGCTGGATGTGCAAGCATCGTAGCGTTCGCTAAACTGGCCTTGACTTTCACAAAAGCCGTTTCTGCCTCTTTTGTCCATGGCACGGGTGAATTTCCCTTCTTCGACCCTTTTAATAATTCGTGCAGTGGTTTCATAAGACTAGCCGCGCCAGAAATAAAGCGGCGGTAAAAATTTACCATCCCGAGAAACCTGCGTAGAACTTTAATAGTGTCGGGTCTGGGAAATTCCCCGATTGCTTCGACCCGCTCAGGTAAAGGTTTTACCCCATCCCTGGTCACGCTGTACCCAAGGAACTCGATTTCGCTTACGCCGAAAACGCATTTCGCCGGATTGATAACGACCCCGTGTTGGTTTAAACGTTCGAATAAAATACGTAAGTGTTCCCGGTGTTCCGATTCGTTTTCGGACGCGATAAAGAAATCGTCTATATACGCGTACACGAAATCTAACCCCCGGGTAACTTGATCGACAAAACGCTGGCACGTCTGCGCAGCGTTTCTCAAACCAAACGGCGTAAACAAAAATTCGTATAAACCAAACGGTGTCGCTATCGCCGTCTTTTCAATGTCCGCGGGCGCGACGGGAATCTGGTTACACGCGCGAACCAGATCCATTTTTGAAAATACCCGTTTCCCGTACAAGGATTGTGCGAAATCCTCGATATGAGGTGGCGTGTACCTGTCTGGAACAGTGCGAGCGTTGAGCGAACGGTAGTCCCTGCATGGTCGGGTTTTGCCGTCCTTCTTAGGCACAAGGTGTAGCGGTGAGGCCCATGCGCTCTTGGAGGGACGAATTATTCCCTGCTGTAGCATCAGGTCGATCTCCGCCTTGGCCACCTTCAGCCGATCCGGAGCGAGCCGCCGTGGCTTGCAGAATACAGGTGGTCCAGGTGTCGTCTCGATGTGATGTACCACACTGTGCTTGACCGCCTCCCGACGAAATACCGTCGGTCGAGTCAAGTCCGGGAACTCCGCTAAGAGTCGATGGTACACCGTGTCGCTAATTATTGTTTTTACCGTCGGGAGACCTTTACTCGCCGCACAACCACTCGCGTACAACTTCGTCGTCGCGTCGACTAAACGCTTGTTGCGCGCATCCACGAGTAAGTTGTAATGCGCTAGCAGGTCCATCCCGATTATTGGTCCGTCCACATCGGCCACAATAAAACGCCACACAAAACTGCGTCGTAACGATAGATCTAAATGCACGGTCGTTGTGCCATACGTGGCGATTCGCGTACCGTTTGCCGCGAAAAGTTCGGTATCGTCCTTCGGCAACCGGCCGTCGATACGCGATCGCGGGAACACGCACACATCCGCACCCGTGTCCACCAGAAACTTCGCTTTCGATCTATTGTCTGTCACGAAAATGCGGCCAGGATAGGGACCGTCGAGAACTGCCGCGTTTACGATCGACGGTTTGCCTCGTTTCCCGTCTTCCACATGCACTGGCCTTTGCATTTCGTGGCCTTTTCGCCCCACACACGATGGTGCCAGCACAAACCATCATCGCTCTCGCGGTTTGAACTGCGGGATGACGCTCGCGAACTAGGCCGTGATTTACGCCGGTGTCCGCGGGACTCGCGTAAAACTGCGTTTAGTTGCAGCCTTATTTGCCGGATCTCCTCGCGAAGTGAATCGGTCTCCGACGAACCGCTTGCCTGGCTGCGGCCTATTTCCGCTATCCCCGTTCTGTTCCCGGGGATGTCGTGGATCCGATCGGCGATCTCTGCCAGCTTGATCCCTTCCTTGATTGACGTGGCGGCCAGGATCTGCTGCGTCTTTATCGGGAGACGGTTCCGCCAAATCTCGTTCAGGAATTCTTCGTTCACCACGGGTCCGGCGAGCCATCGCAAGTGACGCAAAAATTGCGTTGGCGTACGGTCGCCAATTTCCTCCGTTTCTAGGAGTTTGCGGATCCGTGTGGTGTCCGAATCCGTGAGACGCCTCACCAATTCCGCCTTTAGAGTTTCGTACCGATCCACCGGGGGCGGGTTGAGGATAATTTCTTCCACCTCCTCGATGCTGTGGGTGTCTAGTCGAGCGACAACCAGATCGTATTTCTCCTGGTCACTTATGATTCTACCGACAGCGAATTGAGATTCCACATGTCTGAACCATAACGCTGGTTTCTGTGGCCAAAATGGTGGTACCTTCAAGGTGGTCGTGGCGATGTTGGCTCCACTAGCGTCCGTATTGTTGCTTTTTTCAGCCATTGTGAGAACCTACACAAACACTTATACCCCGTCGCCTATTTTACCAACGATCACGTCGGGGTCACCAGTTTTAGGTGACGTGGGGTAAATGAAATGATATGTGACGCGATGGTTTCACGGGTAACAAAAAATATAGTTTATTCACGAGAACTGGTTAACAATTAACAAATAATAAAGACTGTAAAACACAACGAGAAAACTTGAGTCCATGAGAAAAATGCGAAGACCAAAATATACGGAAACTCTTCGTCGCGTATAACAAAACCGTCGCGGGTGACTCAGACTAAAACTCTCTGGAGCTATCGTTCTCCGCGAGAGTCCAAAGCTTTCTGCCCTTCTCGTTTCTGAGGCGCGTTAAATAATGTCCCCGAAAAACCGTTAAAATTGGGAGAGGTTCTCCACCCCCACAAGGGCATGGAGAAAGTTTCCTCCCCCACACATTGCATCCGGGGACTTCACTCTTAAGGGTACTGTAACGGTCGAGCCGAGGTTCTGGCAATCGTCACTTAAATGACCAAGCCCTCAACCCGACCTCCCATGGTACGCACTTGAGAAGGATGGAATTTCCGCGTCCGAAAATTCCACGTTCCCACGCACCATGGTCGCCACAAGCGAATGGCCTGTTGGTGCACGAACGGAATTAGTGGGGTAGGCTCAAGCGCGGCCAAGTGACATTCGACGGTAGTGGGGGGGGGGGGGCGATGACGCATGTGGCAACATTTGGTTGCGTCGAGGTTTGTTTCGTTCAGTTTACTGATGGACAGGAACGCGTTCGCATCGCGTGCGAATCATTCCTGTTTCATTCGTTAAATAATTTATACACAACGCGGAAAAATAAGTTTACGTACGGACTTGTGTTGACGCGAGTGTGTATAGTTTGGAGTTTGTGTGGAGAAGTGTGGAGATTGTGTAAAAATGGAGTGCGGTGAATCGTGTTCTACTGAGCATGCGGGAAAAACGGCGACCAAGCGAGCAGCCAAGGCGGCTGTATCCTCCAAAAGACTTCGGAGCTCAACCAGAAGATACAGCAGAAGAAAATTACAGCTGAATAGGTAAGTGACAAACAGTCTATATACCGCGTGAACTTTTCAAACAAATAAATTTGGATTACAGTTAGATTAATTTTTGAGTTCCTCGTTTTGAATTCCTCTGACACAGAGGAACACTAAGTGATTTTATAGAAACTTTGCACTAGTATTCTGCTGCACCACACAGACAAAGAAACAAAACAAATGTAGTCGCTGACAGTAATATTGGGACACTCAGGACGATAACTATTTTAATATTGCATCATACGATTTGGATTTTGTTGACAAGTTAGAACAATTAGTTTACAACATGACGTGAAAAAAGCTAACGTTTTCGCGGGCATGCTGCGCCAACACATCTTTGCCGCTCACGCATGCACGCACACACTCACCCGAGCGAGTTCGACGTACTCAGGAGAGCCCGCGAACGTCCGTCAGCTGTTATGGTGACGGTTTGTTTTTGTCTGCTTTCACTTTTTTTCCACGATCAGCTGGGAACGTCGACCCCCCCCCCCCCCCCCGATGCTCGAGCTGCTTTATACAGCTATGATGCTCATGGGGACGGCAATGCGCCGGACCCGTCAATCAGTCGGTGTCACTTGTTTATTGCTGTATGAAAAAATTACATTGTCATATAACTACAAATAAATAATTGATTCTATGTAACACAATTGGTTTGCTGTATAAAGTGAAAAAAAATATTTACAAAAATTGCAATTGGTTGAAATTGCAGAGAAAATACTAAAAGTTGTATTTTGCAACTTTTTGATGTGGACTTACATTGAAAATTTAGAAAGTACGATTTGTAGATCTGTATGAATTATACATATTCTGAATATTTTATCAAAATCGGTTCAACGGTCGGTGAAATTCCCTGACAAGACCAAAATTCTGCGACTTTCACCCTGCTGTCATCGTTATACGTTTGCAGCTCATTGCAACGTTGACCAATTTAGATGAAATATTCAGAATATGTATAATTGATACAGATGAACAAAACGTACTTTTTACATTTTTAATATAAGCGCGCATAAAAAAGTTGCAAAATACAACTTTTAGTACTTTCTCTGCAATTTCGACCAAATGCAATTTTAATCAAACATTTTTTTCACGTTATGTAGCGTAGTAATTGTTCTAACGTCTCAAAAAATTCAAGTGGTGCAGTCCAATATTGGCAAAGTTATGCGATTTTGTCGGAATATTAGTGGGAGTCACTGTATATACATATATATACAACGTAATTTCATACAACAATAAACATATGACATCGACTGATCCGGCGCGTTGCCGTCCCCGTGAGCATCATAGGTGTTCCGAGTAGCTCCAGCATCGTGGGGGGGATCGACGTTCTCAGCTGATCGCCGAAAAAAAGTGAAAGCAAACTGTCGTCACCGTAACAGCTGACGGACGTCCGCGGGCTCTGCTGAGTACGTCGACCTATCAATCATTTTAATGTATTTTTAATTTGTTTTTAATATATGTTTTATAACTATTGAAAAAGTAATAAGAATGTAAGGATAGATCGAAATGTGCAAGATCACGAGAGTCAATGTTTTTGAGTCGCAATCAAAGTACTGAAAATGACTCGGATAGCGAAGCAGCAGCAGCATGCTCGGATAGCATTTTGTTGAGTTTATTAATTTTATTCACTAGTATTATAATTTGTTTGTTTATTATTGTTAATTTTACATAGGGTTCATTTATTATTAATTTTGTTCTAAACTTGTTAGTTTTTAAAAATACATTTGTTAATGTATAATAATACATTTTTTTCCTACAAATTTTTTTTTTGTTTAAATTATAAACTATATTGGTAAATATAATTGTCTGTAAAAAATTTCCTCTATAACTACGACAAGTGCCGAAAACAGGCGATTTGTCCATACTGTGCGCCGGACCGTCGCAACATGATCTAGTCGTCCGCACGCACAAGGAACCCATTCATCCCACAAATATTAAAATAGTTATCGTCCTTTTAAAAGTGTCCTAATATTATTTGTGAGTGACTGTATCTCCGTTACACTCACAGTTTGCATGCACACGCCAGTGTCACTTGTTCTGGTAATTCACATTTTTAATGGTGGGGGAATAGAGAAGTCAAAGGGGAAATTACAGTGTGGCAAAACGACCAAAAGCTGGCCAAGCATCAAAAACAGTAGAAGAACATTATAAACCTTTCTAAAAGTATCGTGTACTGAGGTTTTGATGGTCGCTGATCACGTGATCACGAATGTAATGTTAGGTTAACCCTTTGCACTCGAAGCTATTTTAACTCCAAAACGAAACATTTCTTCCCACCTAGAATATTGCTCTTCTATATATATTTTTTTTATGTTATACATACGAAAATAGTGCAATTCACTCGAACAATACAGAAATGTTTAGTAATTTATTAAATACAATCAAATGTAATAATGTAAAAAATATTTTTAATAACGATACAGCAATTTTTCGTGGTGCCTAACAGTCACCATTCGAGTGCTAAGGGTTAACATTTTAATTAACCGTTCGTGAAGGAAATATAAAAGTATTAAAAAAATTGTTTTATGTATTTATATAAGAATATAGAAACTAAGGCTGAGCGGCGGTTACATTTATATGAAGAAGTTGTTCAGAATGTAGAGTTTTACAACATATTTAAATTTTATCAAAATCGGTGAGGAGGAACCTTTTGTGCACAATTTTACCAATACCTTTTCAATCTGTTTGTTTGTAGTATGTTTTATACTGAGAATCAAAATCAATAAGTTGATTTTCTATTGACACAGCTGTTAGTAGTTGTAAAACTTCAGATGGTATTTCGAAAAATCGTACTTGGGCCAGATTTTGGGCGTTTCTGCAATTATTTTAAACAAATGCGGTGTTTCTCTACAGTTTCTCTCTTACAGACCTGTTTTTAAAAATGATAAGGCGAAATTAAAATTATTTCAATTGGACGCTGCATCGTAAAACAGTTATTATTCATTGCTCAATGGACATCATGAGAAAGTGGAGGATACGTTCCATTAGGAAATAATGAATGAGAGTTTGAAATAACTGTTTCGTTGTGAAGAGGACGTGTCGTCACAGAAGGCGAGGGTGTGGTCTCTGTACCAACGCATCGAACTCCTTTCATTTGTGGAAGAAACGGTCCCAGGTATTCGGGGGAGGAAGTGGTATCCTCGCGGGGATACGTCCCCAGGAGGGTACCCCCTTTCCCGACCGGTCCACAAAAAGCGATGCACCGGCTCCCACATTACTGCAGATTGATTTTTGCGGTAATTGGAGGTGCATCCTGAAAGGAGTTTCGGTGGTTGTTTGGAGGGGAAAACACCCGTGAAGACGGCAAGAAAGAAGTGCGTAAATCGTTTTCAAGAAAGAAGTACCGAAGCCCCAAAACGAAGAGTCAAGAAGAAGGCGCGAGAGCGACAGTATTCGAGAAGTACCGACCGCATAAGAAGTGTTGTGACACTTGGAAGTTCGCAACATTATGATGAACAACTAAATTGCAATGCAGCGTTCATTTGAAATAATTTTAATTTCGCCATTTTTAAAGTGTTACCATTTTTAAAAACGCATCTGTAAAGGGGGGTCCTTTCCTCATAAATCAATTTTTTTTTGTATTCTGTTTGCAGAATGAAGCGGATAGCGAAGCTTGCCATGGAGGATACATCAAGCCGTCTCCAAATATGTGAAGAGGCAGGGGCAGCAGAAAATGTGCACCTCGTCGAAGAAAACCAAACAACGGTCGAGCCATCCAGGATGGAAAATGTAACGCCGTCGTCAAGTGGACAAGAAAAGGAAATATTACGGACTACCTCTTCTGACACCGGGCGTAGTCAAGAAATTCCACAAGAAACCGATAACATTGAAGAACTCGGGGAGCAAACTGCCACCGACGAAGAAATGCACTTCGTCGAGGAAAACGAAACGACGGTCGAGCCATCGACGATGGAAAGTATAACGCCGTCGTCAAGTGGACAAGAGAAGGAAATATTACGGAATACCTCTTCTGACGCCGGGTATAGTCAAGAAATGACAAAAAAAAAGCTAAACGTGGAAAAACCATCAAAGACTATCTGGAGGAAGAAGCGGAGGTGCAGGCCCACCAGCTCGTCGTGCAAAGAGAAACGACGGTCGACCCACAGGAAGAATTGTGTCTTCCGGACGGATCTCTCAGCATTGTGGACATTCCTCATATTTTTCAAGAAATGAAACGCATAAGCAAACATTCCGAAATATTAGATTGTTCGATGGAAGATTTGAACATAATACGTATGAAGAGAACGGGGTTGGAGACCACCCTGACCGTGAAATGCATGATGTGCGATTATAGAGCCGATATCCACAGTCAACCTGATGATCCTCAGGTCATGGATATCAATCGGAATGCAGTGGCAGGAACCATTCTCAACGGAGGCGGCTACGCACAAATGGAAGAATTCCTCACTGCCATTAATGTCCCCGGTATGTCAACGAAGAGATACAGCAAATGCCATGACGACATCGTGGAGAAATTAATCCGTACTGCGGAAGCGGAAATGGTAGCAGCGGCTGAAGAGGAGAAAAGACTAGCCGTTGGAAGAGGCGACGTGTTAGCATGTGGAATTCCACACATTCCCGTCGTGGCTGACGGAAGTTGGATGAAGCGGTCCTACCGCACAGGAAAGTACAATTCAATCTCTGGTGTCGGCGTGATAATAGGCTATCACACGAGGAAAGTTCTATTCATTGGAGTACGAAACAAAACGTGCTCCATTTGTTTTAACGCGGCAAAAAAGAAAGAAGAGCCGCGGCAACACGCATGCTTCAAAAACTGGGGCAGAAACCAGCCGTCCACCAGAATGGAGAGTGACGCTATCGCAGAAGGTTTCAATACCAGCGTGGAAAAACGTGGATTGATTTATTCGACATTAATTGCTGACGGCGACAGCAGTATCTACAAGAAAATTCTCGGCTGTGATCCATATAAAACATGGATGATCCGCGTGAAGAAAATTGAATGCACAAATCATTTGTTGCGCAACTTTTGCAACAAAATGAAAGATGTTGCGAAAAAGGCTCCGCCCGGTCACTACAGGCAAGCCGTAGAAAATAATATTCGGCGGATGCGCTCGGGGATAATGAAAGCTGCGGAGTATAGATTCGAAGAGAATCTGCCGATGGTACAAAAAATAAAAAATTTATGCGACGATATAATGAATATGCCCAGCCACGTGTTTGGAGAGCACAAACACTGTAGTAGAATAGGATACTTCTGCGATGGAACCAGGAAGAAGGATGAGCAGAATATTGTTCCGGAATTGTTGAACCTTGGAGTTTACCAGAACATCCAAGATATCATCCGGTCACTGTCAGCGCACGGAGAAAGCATCCTCTATCGAAGCAACAACAACGCAGTGGAGAGTTTCAATAATATTGTTGCAAAATATATTGCTGGAAAAAGATTGAATTTCGGCCAAAGAGGATCTTACGCTGCAAGATGTGCTGCTGCTGTGATCCAGTACAATACGCAAGAAGTATTATCTCGTCTACAACGGTCCATGGAAAAGAAGCCGCCTCTACTTTTAACACAGATGGAAGAACGGCACAAAAAGAAACGACAACTCGAGCAACAAGCTCGACAAAACAGCACGACGAGAAACACAAGAAAGCAGTTCGGCGCAACACAAGATTCCGATTACGGACCAAATGCCCACAAGGCAGATATGGACGAATGCATGTTCAATCTGCAAAAGGAAAAGCACATGGAAATGCTAAGCGATTGGCAGAAAGATAGAGAGACGATTGAACAAGAAACTATTGGACAGGCCAAGAACAGAAAGTGGATGGCGTACAGATCTAAACTTTTGACAGCGTCCAACTTCCGCGCCGTGTGCCAAAGAAGGAAGACAACGCTATGTTCGAAATTAGTGCGGACATTGCTGTATCCACGCCTGCTAGACGTTTCTGCTGTAGCGTATGGAAAGCAGAATGAAGACACAGCTCGCGAAGAATTGTCCAGAAAGGAAAATATCGAAATTAGACCATGTGGTCTTTTTATCGATGCATCGATTCCCTATTTGGGAGCATCGCCGGATGGTGTAATCGATGACGACGGCATTGTGGAGATAAAGTGCCCACAAACTGCGGAAAATGTTACACCAGAAGAGGCAATATCAACAATAGAAGCAGTAAGTAAAATATTTACAGACAGTACTGGCAGCGTTATGAATAAAAGCCACGCGTACTTCTACCAAGTACAAGGGCAATTACATATCACTGCCAAAAAGTACTGCCTCTTCTGTATATGGACGAGGAAAGGTATAAAGTCCATTAAAGTTGACAGAGACGATGAATTTTGGCAACATAAAATGGAGCCAAAATTGACGCGCTTTTATATAGATTGTATGTTGCCCGAAATAGTTGACAGTAGATATACGAGAGGCATGTCCATTCGGGAGCCCCAATATATTATCGAAGCAATACAAAATTCACAAAGAAAAAGAAAAGTTGCAACTGTTCGACGTTGAGCTGCACTTATTAGTGCAGCACCACTGACTCGATCAGCTGGTAATAAGAAATTTTAAAGTTATTAAAATTACAGCTCAAGGATCGTATATGATTCAAAAGCTGTTCAACGTCGAATTGCACACATGCAAAAAAGTGTGCAGTATCGCTGATTCCATCAGCGAATGAAAATAATATTCAAATATTATACAGTTGCAACTATTCGACGTCGAATTGCACATACTAGTGCAATACCACTGACTCGATCAGCTGGTAATATGAAATTGTAAAGTTATTACAATTACAGCCCAAGGATCGTATGTGATCCAAAAGCTGTTCGACGTCGAACTGCACACATGCAAATAAGTGTGCAGAATCGCTGATTCATTTCAGCGACATTTTTCATTTGTCTGATTACAGATTCCCGCATGGTAACAATGACCGAATCAAGAACGCAATGTGAAATTCCGAGGCGACAATGGATGCACCATCAGCTGATAATATAAGTAGAGAAATGCAATTTTACTTTTCACACTGTCGTGTGGATTTCAACATTTTTCTCTTTTTGTATATTTGATTTCTGTTTCAGTTGCAGCCACGAATCATATGGGCTGCTTCGTCGTCGAGACGATGGAGGACCACACTGGTCGACTGCTCTCCGCCTCACCCAGATTCCGAGGCGACAATGGATGCAGCATCAGCTGAAAATATAAGTAGAGAAATGCAATTTTACTTTTCACACTGTCGTGTGGATTTCAACATTTTTCTCTTTTTGTATAATTGATTTTTGTTTCAGTTGCAGCCACGAACCATCTGGGCTGCCTCGTCGTCGAGACGATGAAGGACCACATTGGTCGACTGCTCTCCGCCTCACCCAGATTCCGAGGCGATAGTGGAAAGCCAGAGAAAGAATTCGACGAGCCACTATTGGTGAGTTACCGAAGCCACATATGTTTATACTAAATAACAAAATATTTGTTAGTTTGCTTCTTTTTAATTTACATTTGACATGTTTCAGAACAAGCTGATCCGGAGTATCAAAAGGAACTCCCACTGAAGAGGCGGCCATGGCAGCCGCATCATTAATTTTACAATTTATTAATTATTTAAAAATTGTAATTTATTTATATTCTTTTTTATATACTTTATAATATTTATATTTTTTTCGTGTATTTATATTTATATTCTGTTATATTCACGTTTATATGTTTATTCTTTTTTTTAATGTAAGATTGTTTGTATTTTTCTTTTTTCGAATAAAAAAAATTATCTTGATTCGCCGGATAAATTCTCGTCGAATAAAGATACTTTCTTTATTCGAACATTCCAATGAGGAATAAAAATTTTTTTATCTTTTATTAGTTATTCGAAATTTTTATTTAGATAAATATTTTGCCCAACTCTGCCATTTTGCATTATCCCGAAATGACATACGGATTCCGAAACCTTGAGATTCTCGTAGATACACATACACGCCGACCTAGCGGTGTGTGAGTGTGCCGAGGCACAGCTGTTCGAACGAAGCTACGGCAGGCATCATGCGACCGAATAATGCAAAATGTTGCTCGAAAATGCAAGAATCGAACCTGTTTGATGGCGAGCGCTCTAGATTTATCTTTTATCTAGCGCTTTTGACTCCTGATGAGCCCCATCTTTGCATTATCGAGGAATGATTCGCGGCATCCCGGACCCTTGCTATTCTCGTAGGTACACGTACACGCCGACCTGGCGGTGTGTGAGTGTGCCGAGGCACGGCTGTCGAACGAAGCTACGGCAGCGCCGTCGTTTACGATGTCGGCCACGCGTGCTCAGATCGCCTCTCTGACAGGCATCATGCGACCGAATAATGCAAAATGTTGCTCGAAAATGCAAGAGTCGGACCTGTTTGATGGCGAGCGCTCTAGATTTATCTTTTATCTAGCGCTTTTGACTACTGATAAGCCCCATCTTTGCATTATCGAGGAATGATTCGCGGCATCCCGGACCCTTGCTATTCTCGTAGGTACACGTACACGCCGACCTAGCGGTGTGTGAGTGTGCCGAGGCACGGCTGTTCGAACGAAGCTACGGCAGGCACCATGCGACCGAATAATGCAAAATGTTGCTCGAAAATGCAAGAGTCGGACCTGTTTGATGGCGAGCGCTCTAGATATATCTTTTATCTAGCGCTTTTGACTACTGATAAGCCCCATCTTTGCATTATCGAGGAATGATTCGCGGCATCCCGGACCCTTGCTATTCTCATCGGTACACGTACACGTCGACCTGGCGGTGTGTGAGTGTGCCGCACAACTCTCATTCGAGCATAGTGACTGCTGACGACGACAATGATCGGAAAGAGAATACAGCGCTCGTAGCGAATAATGCCGGAACTATATTTCAGCAAAATAATAGCTGTGGGATGGTTTTTCCGGGGCGGCAAATCCTTTGTTTAATACGTAATTATACAATATAATAGGCGTTGCATTGACATTGTATATGTCACCGCTAGAGCGCTCGCCGTCAACATTCTCAATAAGAACCCGGTTATTTAAGAAAATGTGTCCTTATATCTACATTCTGCCGAATATTGCAAATTACGCCTAGAAAACGCAAAAGTAGGACATGTTCGTTCGCGAGCGCTCTAGATTTATCTTTTATCTAACGCTTTGCACCCCTGGAAAGCCCCATCTTTGCATTATCGAACAATGATTTGCCGCCTCCCGAACCCTTGCAATCTTTTTTGTTCTTGCGGATCTAGCGTTGTGTGGGGCATACCATGGCACACGCACACGGCACACACACTGTCATTTGAGCTTCTCCTAGCGGCCGTTTGTAGCGTGAAGATCGCTAGGAAGCTTCTCCTAGTTCCTGTTTGGAGCGTGGCGACTCAAGGCTACGTAGGAAAACTGGCCCTTAACACATTCCGCATGCTTAGTTTTTGCTAACGCTTTAGTAAGCACATCCGCTACCATTTTATCGGTACTTAAATATTTTACATTTATGTCGCCATTTTCCAAAGCTTCACGAGAGAAATGGTATCTAATGTCGATATGCTTACTCCTAGAATGATATACGCTGTTCTTACATAAGGTGATTGCACTTTGATTATCGCAAGATATAATCGTTGGCCTTTGCACTAGACTTTCTAACTTCATGTGGTGTATCAGTCTTCTTATGTAAATAATCTCTTTGGTAACTTCGGACAAGGCTATATATTCTGCTTCCATAGTCGAAAGCGCTACGCATTTTTTCTTTCTTGTCCCCCAACTGATTGGACCATTTGCCAATTTTACAATAAATCCGGAACACGAACGTCTATCCCGTACGTCACCACCCCAATCAGAATCGACGTAAGCTGTTACCGCGCTGTTTACCTTTTTGTAGGTGATCGCGTAATCAATAGTTCCACGTAAGTATCTCAGTACTCGTTTCCCCATTTTCCAATGTTTGATAAGTGGTGCTTCACAAAAACGACTCAACGCGCTCGCAGCAAATGATATATCGGGACGCGTCGCATTAGCTAAGTATATCAGACTACCTATTAACTCGCGGTACAACGTGCCGTTCGCTTCCAATACTTTGTCGTCTGCCTCGAATTCGTTTGATTCTGAGAATTTTTCGTTCGCTTCTAAGGGCGTTGATGTCGGATTACAATTTTCCATTTCGAACCTTTCTAACAAGTTTTCTATATATAACCTCTGAGACAATCTCATTTCACCCGTATGCTTGTGTCTGTCTATACGTATTCCTAGAATGTCTTTAATCTCTCCTAAATCTTTCATTTTAAATTTCGCTTTTAATGATCTTTTGACTTCTTCTATATTACTAAGATCTTTCGAACCAATTAGCAGATCATCCACGTAAACTATAATTATAACGTCACTGTTCTTATTTGTATCCACGTACACGCATGGGTTCGCTGCTGTTTTCTTAAAATTAACGCTCGTCATATAGCTATCTAATTTTTCGTACCATTTTCGACCCGCTTGTTTTAGACCGTACAATGGTCTGTTTAATTTGCAGACGTTACCTTCTAGATTCTCCTTAATGAACATTTGCGGTTGTACCATGTATATTTCGTCGCTTAAGTCTGCTTGAACGTAGGCGGAGACAACGTCCATTTGGTGTACGTGCATGTCTTTCTCAACGCAGCACGCTAAAAATGTTCTTATCGTGTTGTACCTGGCCACCAGCGAGAAAACTTCCTGGTAATCGATCCCTTCCATCTGCCTGTCACCGCGAGCAACTAATCTCGCCTTGTATTTTGCTATTGTGCCATCCAGATTTTCTTTAACCTTAAACACCCATTTATTAGGTAAGACTGTTTTATTTTTGGGTCTACTCACCAGGGTCCACGTGTTGTTTTCTATGAGTGAGTCGTACTCTGCCCTCATCGCCTCTAGTCAGAATTCCTTCTCTGGACTATTCATGGCCTCTTTTAGGTTACGTGGAGTATTATTCTGATAGCAGGCTGTATTGGCATAATTAAACAGCTTTTTGGGCCTCCCCGGTTTCCCCGTCCTTAGTAATTTTGGCCGTCCGGGAAGTGGCCTTCCTTGCATACTAGATATTGGCGTGTTACCAATATCTTCTTCGGACTCTGGTTCGCTTACAATTCCGTTCTCTGCTTCGGATTCAACATGATCTTTTGTTTCAATTTCGGTGTGTTCTTCTTCCATAGGAATTTCTTGATGGTTTTCCTCTATTGATATGCCGAGGGGTAGCTCACACAATGTCCCTTCATCCACTTGTGAAGGTATTATGTCATTTTCCAAAAATCTGACATCTCTATGCTTTATTATAGTGCCAGTCCCCCTCTCCCAAAGCCTATATGCCTTTGCCTCTTCGGAGTAGCCGACCAATAAGTACTCTTTCCCTTTTGGTGCAAACTTATTGTGCCTGTAAATTTTCTTGAGAGCGATAACTCGACTCCCAAACATCCTCATATGACTTACGTGTGGTTTGTTTCCTGTCAACTTTTCGTGAGGAGTTACTTTATCCAAAGCTCTCGTTGGGCAACGATTCCGTACATATGCTGCCGTATTGACAGCTTCTGCCCATAAATTAAATGGTAGTTGGGCTTGTAATAACATGCACCTTGCCATCTCTACCAACGTGCGGTTTGCCCTTTCAGCGACTCCATTCTGTTGAGGAGTATATTCAACTGACAGCTGTCTGGATATTCCTTTCTCCTTAAGAAAATTTGTAAACTCCCTCGATAGGTATTCTTTTGCATTATCAGTGCGTATCTTCTTTATTAAATTTCCTGTTGACCTTTCTGCTTTAGCTTTGTATTCCTTGAAAGCTCTGAGTACATCTGATCTTTGTTTTAACATGACTACTTCTACATGTCGAGTCTTATCATCAATGAAAGTGACAAAGTACCTCGCTCCTCCTAAAGATGGTACGTGCATTGGTCCACATATATCACTGTGTATTAAGCCCAATGTGTCTTTTTCCCTTGTAGTTGATGATTTGTACGGTAGCTGATGTATTTTACTTTTACAGCATACCTCGCACGTTGCACTTGAGCCTCCAAAATTTCCATTTAGGCCAGTCACCATATCTTTCATTTTCTTTATATCGTTGAAGTTTAGGTGTCCTAACCTGCAGTGCCACTTCATTAAATCACTGTCATGAATTCTCGATAACTGTGCGAAATGTTTTGTGGAAGGCTCTTGTACCAAGTATAACCTATCCTGTCGCATGGCTTTCATTGCTGCAGGCCCATTGTATTTTCCATCTTCTTTAACTACATTTGCACAGTCTCTATGGAATATAATTTTGTATCCGCTATCTGTAATGTTAGATACTGACAATAAATTGTTCCTGAACTGTGGTATTAGCATTGTGTTTTTCAATCTAATATTATCTGTCTTGTGCGGTGAGTTTTGAACCTCAATGCATACTTCTCCTATTCCAGCGGACTCAACATTATTCTCTGCAGCTGTATAAACTTTTGTGGTTTCCTTTTTATCTAAATTTTCAAACCTGTTTTCTTCTTTGCACATATGTGTTGTGGCTCCACTGTCTAAGCACCACACACCCGGCTTTTCAATATTTGCCTTTAATGCAGTCGCATGCATTGCAGTCTCTTTATTACGTTCATTATTTTCCTGCCTTGGTCTGGACTTGCAGTATTTTGATATATGTCCCATTTTTCCACATGTATAACATTTATAATCACGTTTCTTACTTTGGTGTGTGGATGCGTTAACCAACCTTGGTTGTTCTTTCCTGTACGATGCCTTCTTGTTTGCGAAGAGTGCTTCTCCTGCATTAGAGTCACGCTCCTTATCGTTTTCGGATCTCCTTACCTCCTCTTCCAGTAGTCTAGTTTTCAACTCTTCTAATGTTGGCATTCGTTCCCTAGACTCAATGGCTATACAGAAATTCTCGTAGTCACCAGGCAATGCGTTCAACAACCATATCGTCAATAAATTTTCTGGCAGTTTCATGTCACACTCATTCAACTGCTCTGCTATTTTCATGAACTCATGTACAAACTGAGTCATCGTTTGATTTGACGTTTTCTTCAACCTATATAATTGTTTAAAAAGAACGCATTGTCTCATTGGACTTTTTGATTCATATACCTCTTTAAGGGCTTCCCATGCTGCTGCTGAGGTGGTTGTGCCTTTGATGTGACTGAACTGGTCGGGTTGGAGGCTCAAAATTATTAGATCCAGAGCCTTTTCATCTTTAGAGGTCCATGCGGGGTCATCTTGTTCAGGCATCACTATCGTTCCACTTACATAGTTCCATAAGTCATTATAACGCAGTACACTTTTCATTTGCACCTTCCATACCTCATAATTGGTGCTATTTAACTTCTGAATGTTTTCCACTTTGCCTATATTCATTTTTAGTTTTTTTTTTTTTTTTCAATTTAGCACGTGACACGTGGCGACTTAATCTCACTTATTTTTGTTATTCGCGCACTCAGAACGTCCTGGGCCCATAACCTGTTAATCTTTGGTTTCGTGTATCAGGCGTAGCCACGGAGAGACAACACGATATTTATAAATATATATTTTATTATGTAACAAAGTATACAACAACTGTGTGGTCGAGCACGTGCGCACGTTAGGAAAACTCTTGGTGTACCACTAAAACAACCAACGGCAAGCCATCGGGCTCGGTAGCGCCGGGGAAACCCCCGAGGTGCCCTCTGGGGAAAGTAACCAGAACGAAGAAGTAACCGCGAACTTCAACATTTTACAACTAATTATTAGGACAATACCATTTTCTAATATTTATCAAATAAATAATCGCATATCTTCTTCCAGGTACAATTACTTTATCTAGTCGGCGGCGATACCAATAACAAAATAATATATAATATGATGAGCAAACTAATATCAAACCAAGCGGCAACTTTTTATTCAGGACAGGGAAGAAAAAAAAAATTACCTTTTATAAATTTAAAATTGTATGATGCTGTAACTGGTAAATATACTTATAACTTTTAAGTTTTGTTTAAAAAATATATAATATGCAACATATTTTATTTTTTATTTCACAGTAGCAACAAGAAGAAGGCAGGCGTCTATTACAGTCATGGAAATAAAAACCATCCTGTCTCTATTTTTAGCAACAGCTAAATCTAGAATAAAAACTTAATTTTAAATAATTATTTAAAACATATTATATATATTATAACAAATGTACTTTTATATTATATTATATTTTATTTTATTATTTTATCATTATTATTTTTTTATACTTTTATATTATATTATTTTTATACTATACTATATTATTTCATTGTTTTTACTACTCATTATATTATGCTGTATTATTTTTTTATATTTTTATAATATATTATGGAAATATATTTTTTCACAATAAAATGTTTTTGTTTATTTAGTAAATATATTCTATGTGTTTCAATGCTTACCTACGATGGAAGTACTTCAGAAAATATATATATCTGTTTGTCGTTAGTATACTATTAATAATATGCTTCATTAAAAATAAAGTAGTTAGATTTTTATCTAAACAATATTTTTAACAGAAGTTTATCTCTTGTAATAATTATATGATTTGATACGATTTGACCTTTATAAGTCTAAAAAGTAATGAATCTAACAATATAGGTTCGCATGGCTCAGTGAGGAAGCACATCCTCAATTAAACGGTAAGTCCCCGAGTTCGAATCCCGCCAGCTGCATAAAAGTTTCTTAAATGTAATAAAGGTCCATTCGAAGACAAAGTGCAATATTCCCTCAAGCAATGAACAGAAAGTAATACATATTCATATTTTCTCATTTTTGTTATAACTTTTTCTTAAATTTGAAAATTTTATTGAATGTTATTTAAATATTAAATTTATATTTTTCAAATATTGGATTCATATTTTTTTAATATTTACCTTATATGTTTTAAATATCTAGTTTATATCCTCTGAATATTTACTTTATATTTTTTAAATATCTCGTTTATATTCTCTGAATATTTAGTTTATATTTTTTAAATATCTAGTTTATATCCTCTGAATATTTACTTTATATTTTTTAAATATCTCGTTTATATTCTCTGAATATTTAGTTTATATTTTTTAAATATCTAGTTTATATCATCTGAATATTTAGCTTATATTTTTTAAACATTCAATTTATATTTCTTGTACATGTATACAATATTCAGACCCAATATTTTTCTCATATGAAAAAATGTGGCTTAAAAAATATTTTTCTAATATTTGAAAAACATATTTATCTAATATTTTTGTGCTACTAGGGGTAATTCATATTGTATCGCCAAGTGAACACAATCTTGCATTTCTATTATTATATTGACAATTGAATCGAGGATGTTATCAAGGCATTCACAGTCTCAGTTGTTAGCTAAAACTTTATGAACTCTGCTCTCTGAGGGAACAGAAATCTGTATACATCGTTAGAGTGTAAAATTAATCTTCCCCCGTTCCTGTTTCAATGTTTCACCTGGAATTTTAAAACGAGAACTTTGCTGAAGAGCTTCGAGTTGATTCCAAAAGTTTTTAACTGGAAGTTCCTCCAGTTTATTCGTTGAAGGAATATAAATATCCACGGTACGTACCGTGCAACTAAAATTATTTCTAAACTATGTAAAATGAAAAATCAGAACCTAAAATTCCGAACGCATCTTATGCTTTAACCCTCGTGATAAACGATCCTAGGATAACATTTCACTAATTTTTTCTTTATACTTTAAATTAACTATACATATATTATATTTATAGCATCACATTTTCAAGAAATATTCTTCACAACACAGATAGACAGCACTTAATTTATGTTACATTATGTAAAGATAGTAATAAATTGTCACTCTCAGGAATGTATCTGCTAGAGTAAGGCACCCAACTACTGTGGGGATGCCAATTACTGTGCCTATATCAATACTTATTTTTAAAGCATAATGAATATTAAACTTTTTCATTGACCCCAGTTACTATATATATAGAGTTGTATAACATATCCATATGGATATATCGTGGTGGTGAATAATCGTGGAACCGGCAAAACTTCCACAATTTTACCGTGCCGTTCACGTTCCAGAGAAATGTTCGACCGAAAGACAAATAACACACATAATGTACGGAAGCTTGATCCATTCGCCAAACAAGCGAGAATTAGCCAGAACGGAGTTCCGGTTGCTAAAATGCGCTCGAAACAAAGCTAGACATAACGTTCGCTTGTGCAAACACAGTTGAACATACAACGTTCGAATTTTCTGCAGTTTCTTCCTCCAAATGATTCTTTGAAAATTTTCTTAAGCTTCTTATTTTACAGATCGAACCGAAGACCAGGGAGCTCGATTACATATTGTACGGTACTGATGTAAACACCATACGCAATAAGGACATTCCGGTGTCACTAGTCGAGCACGTTCGTATTCAGTTCGACCAAATATTTTCGTGCTAGGAGAACCGTTTCGCAAGAACGCGTGGAAATTTGCAGAAGAATTCACTCAGTTGCTTTATCGCTGGACGAGGCATGTTAAGAACGTAATGTATTTGCTTCTTTTTTAATTGTTTATATATTCTGCATCATTAGTAACACTATTTTCTGTTATGGAAATTTCGAAGATCGTGAGAAAATTAATTTTGCGAAGGTGTGGTGTGTACAGAATTATTCTCTAACGACAATTTTTCGCGGTAAACAATCTGTTCTCTTTTATTAACGAAGAAATAATTAAGTTTATGTGTTGGCAGTTACACTGATCACAATGTTTCAATTCAAATTTAACATTCACGCTACAATTTATAGCTCAAAAGTAGATATTGTTGATTGTATTTTCTATAAAAATGTGAATAATCTAAATCATCGGTGGTAGACTAGGAAAATTCGTGCAAATATTTAAAAAAATACATAAATACCTAAAAATTCGACATATATTCTGATTAAGATTGCCTTATTAATCCACTATTTTAAGCTCAACATATTTTCTACCAACAAAGCAAATTTTTCTAATTTTTTGTATTCTCCTTGAAACTGAGGACTGAAAATACATTTAAAGATTTTTGGTCTTTGGTCCTACAATTCCGAAACTTTAATTAACAATAAATAATCAGATGTATTTTTAATCACTGCAGGAGGATGGAACTTCAGCACCCCCCTTAACAAACCTGGAAATACAAGAAACTATACAGAATGTGCAGCAAGCTATTCTTGGCGTGAATGCATCGGTGCCAGATTATTCGTCGGTGAAAACACCTGCGACAGGGATTGTAGTTTGCACTCCCTCCGCTCCAGTGGTACCGAAATTCAGTCTGGATTCAGCGAATATATCTCTGGGAAGGTTGTTAATGTCACCTAAATTTGTTGAAATTCTCAATTCTCTCTTGCAATTGTGTGTCTTATTCGAGCGTAATGATTTTAGGTATAGGTCGTTGGATACTTTAATGACTGACGATAAAGATGCCACGCTTAAAATTGAAAATCTGGGATCGGAGAGCCAGGAAGACATGGATGTCGGCGAGGCTGTTCAAATTGAACTCATAGTCGAAGGGAAGAAGGTGTTTATTAATAGCAAAGACAATTTTTTGTCTCGTCTACAAAATTTTTCCTTGGCTGGAAAAAATTAGCGTTAAACAGTTGTTAGAGAAGTGATTTTATTTTTTCCTGTAGTGGAGGGTGAACCCATTTGAATTATTAATCTGTACATATGTGTAACAGATCTGATACAAATTATTGAAATGCGAAGTTGTTTTCACGGTTTGAAATTTTTCCATTTTCGGATAATAAAAAATAGTTGGTGATACGGGTAATTGTATAATGAATATAAAGCACATGGATGATAATAAATACATTTTTCATTCTGCTTTACTATTCAAATGGGTTAATGTAGTTTTAATTCGATTGATTTGAATAATTATGGTGATTTAAACGGAATTGCTTCGATTATTCGATCTTTGCTTGCTATGCTAAGGATGCGAAATTAATTTGTTCCACGTTCATAGCACATATCACGATCGATCCCGGCGATTCATGTGAACAAAATCGCCAGATCCGACACTTTCGTTCGCGAGCAAGAAAAGGCCAAAGCCAACGTCGAACAAGCAGAAAGCAGCACCACTATTATCGAGAACGAACCCGTCTCTTCGTGAACTGCAACAGGTCCTGAAAAAAATTGACGAGCTGCCAGACTGCGCTGCCAATGTTTTATCGAGAATCGATCATGTGAAAAAGGTTGACAAATTTACTTTACTCTTTCATTATTTCATACACGATGACACCACCATTCTTGAGATGAACTCGACAATAAATCTCATCATTCTTGCACCATTCACTCCAGCATATTTAAATTTCTTTAGATCATCGCTTGAATACTTCTTAAATTAGAGGTTCAAGAATCATTTTCATAATTACGTGCAGATTACATACCGTACTTGTACTTCATATCAATGGACTTCTTGAGTAAATAAAATACTCATTTTCTTTTTTTAGACGTAACAAAATATTCTCTCTGTGACTGTGCTATAATTTGATGTATTTATTCAAACAATTTATGACAAAAACACAATTTCTAAATAATAATGAACTCGTGAAGATCAAAACAATGGAACAATTTTAATTGGCAGAAGAATACGGAAGAGCGTATTTTAAATTCATTTTATTATTCGCTTCTTACTTGATACATTTATATAAAACTCCAAACTATAGCAAATATTCTAACCTGATACATACATTGAAAAAATGAAACTATGATTAAATTACAATTTTCTCGAATATTAGCTCGAATGAGAAACGTGTGAAGGTGATAAAAGCATATTTTAATTTTATTTTATTATTCGCCTTTAATTTGTCAAGAGAAGTATATGGTGAAGAGTATATCAATTTCATCTTATTATTTGCCTCTAAATTGGTATATTTATTTACAACTTGAAACTATAGTAAATACCCTAACTCGATGTTTTAAGGAATGTGTCAGGAGTTAAGTAACAGATGGCCTATCGAAGAAAATGGTCTTTATTGGATCGTGGCTTAGACGAGACTGTCCTCCCGTCCTAAAAGTCGTTCGGTCCCAGCCTCTCGCATCGTCGCGCCTGAACCTAAACAGTGCGTGCGCCTTCTTCTAAACACTTACCATTAGCCGTAACCTGATACAAACCGCGGTACGGCCAGCAGCGCGGTGCACTCTTACAATTCGGCCATCCTGACCGTTAATCGTCTCGATTAACCCGTATACACAAACATACCGTTGCGCACTAACATTGCTATCACACACTTTACAAACTATAAATTTTCTTTCTAATCTCTAAGGACTCTATACACTAACAAATAATATGTGATTATAATATCGTACCTTAAACCTAATCGCTATGAGATCGCTACATTAAATATTTTAAATTTTATAATTGAGGAGACACCCATGGTCTCATGTTCGTTGCCGCCCATGTTCCTTTACAAGGAAGTCGTGTATTTTGGAATCCGTCGATATCCTTTATCACGTATCGATCATTCCTCAATACCCTTTCAACTTCGTATGATCCTTTAAACAAAGGTGCTAGCTTCGATGAATCGCCTATTGTGTGAAAATTTTTAATCATTACTCTATCTCCAACTTGATATATCCGTGCCGGTTTTCGTTTCTCGTCGTGGTATTTCTTATTCGCCTCAAAACTTTGCTTAATTTTTTCCTTCGCCTTATTTCTTACGTCTACTAAATTTCTACTGTCCATAATACTACCTATTTTTTCTAATGTATCTCGGATGCTATCGACCATTTTTCCACGCTGGCTTACGCCGTATAACAATATGTTCGGGGTTTCTCCCGTCGATTTGTTTATCGTGTTGTTGCACGCGTATTCTACGTCGTCGAGTGTTTCGTACCACCGCACCGTACATTCCTCTCGTCTGCTAATTTTGCTATCATCCGTACAATGGTTCGATTAAATCTTTCCACTTGACCATTAGCTTACGGTGAGGCAGTGGCAATTCTAATGTGTGTTATCCCGTTTTCATCTACGAAATTTTGGAAATCCTGAGACGTGAAACAACTACCCCGATCTGATACGATTCTTAATGGTCTACTAAAAGTCGTAAAATAATTTCGCAAACATTTGATGACTTCCGCCGTATTTGTAGTTTTTGTTGCATACAATTTTACAAATTTCGTGAATCCATCTACTATTACAAAAATATAGCGTTTGCTAACTGAATGTTGTTTTGTTATCGGCCCTAGATGATCGATATGAATGGTATAAAATGGTTTGCTATCCTTTGGAATTTCATGCAAACTTCCTTCTTGTTTACCAGAATTCGGACTAAATGCAATACATTTAAGGCAGTTTTTTATGTGGTCCTTGATTTTCTCTCTAATTTTCGGGAACCAATAGGTATTTTGCACGTTTTCCACTGTCTTCTCAAAACCTACATGTCCCATATCATTATGATGTTTTTGTAAAATACTAGTTTCCAAAGCAGAAGGAACATGTGGGAGTCGGGTGAAATGGCTGAGGCCGTGTTCGCGGGTATTCGTCTTTATTCGTCGGTGGACCGTCAAGCGTCCTATACCGACGTTCGCGAGCGAGTGTCGATCACATGCCTTCGACCGACCGATTCTCCCTCGCGTCAGTCGATTGTTTAGCAGATGGCGACCGTCCCCGAAGCCGATCTTCACGTGTTTCGCTGCGGCTTTCCGAGGACGGTCGCCGCCGCGTATACATTGTATGTTGTCGGTGGTCGGCGTGCTCTTTGCGCGGGCCGCCACATCACCCCCCTTGGTGAAATTAGGGGTTCGCTCGCTTTTATTTATCGCTACAAGTTTACTATTTACAATACTATATACATTGTTGCTTACTAACTACTTACACTAATGACTAAATCTAAGGAGTCGCCGCATAGCGGTCGGGAAAATGAACGCGCCTTCCCGATCTTGTCGAGCGTTCGATTCGCTCGCCCGTACTGGGGACCGGAGCATCGCTGTTGACCCCCCGCGGCGAGGGCCTGTCCGGTGTACCCTGCTCGTCGTCGTTCAGCAGGTACGCGGGTTTGAGGCGATCTAACGACACCGGAACCACTCGATCTTTAACACGAATGTTAAAGTGTTTCGGGTGCCGCTCAATCACCTCGTAAGGACCGTCGTACGCAGGCTGCAAAGCACTTTTCAGTGCGCCGTGCCTCACGAACACCTGCGTCGTCGTATTGAGGTCCTCGAATACAAATGTTTTCTTTTTTCCGTGGCGCGTTACAGGCGTCGGACGCAACCCACGGAAATGTTCGCGTAATCTCGCGATGAACGCCTCGTCGTTAACGTTCGCGTCTCGCCGGTCTAAAAGAAGCTCGCCCGGTAGGCGAATCGGTTCGCCGTAAACCATTTCGGCGGAGGTCGCTTGAATGTCCTCCTTCCAGGCGGCTCGAATGCCCAGAAGGACGATCGGCAACGCGTCGGCCCAGCTGTCCGCGTGGCAAACGATTGCCGCTTTCAGCTGGCGGTGGAATCGCTCCACCATGCCGTTTGCCGCCGGGTGGTACGCGGTCGTACGGAGGTGTTTCGTACCGATAAGGTGCGACAACTGCTTGAACAACGCAGATTCAAATTGTCGCCCTTGATCGGTAGTGATTCGGTGGGGTGTACCGTATCGGGCGATCCACCCCGAAAATAACGCGTACGCCACCGTCTCGGCGGTGATGTTTTCGACGGGGAACGCCTCCGGCCAGCGCGTGTAACGATCGACGCACGTCACGCAGTATCGATATCCCCTCGACATCGGCAACGGGCCTACTATGTCCACGTGGACGTGCTCGAAACGCGCCGAAGGAATTCGAAAAGTACCGACCGGAGCAGACACGTGTCTACCCGTTTTCGCCCGTTGGCATGGTACGCACGCTCGTGCCCAGGCTTTGCAATCTTTTTGTATACCTGGCCAAACGAATCTTTGTGCGACCAATTTCGCGGTCGCCTTGGCACCGGGGTGCGCAAGATTGTGTAGCGACGTGAACACGTGTTCTCGGAACTCCCTCGTTACGAATGGTCGTAACGCGGAAGTCGAAACGTCGCAGTACAACTCGGTGTTGTCGCTCGGTAAATCTATTTTCTTGATATTAAGAGAGGAGTCGGGTGATCGCAGGAGCGTTCGGAGCTCCTCGTCCTCTCGCTGCGATTTCGCGAGTTTCGCGTAATCTATCGCGGTAGAGATCTCCGCTATCCGGGACAGAGCGTCGGCGACCACGTTGTCTCGACCGGCCACATGCCGAATGTCGGTTGTGAATTGGCCGATGAGGTCCAGATAGCGGAACTGTCGCGGCGTATGTTTTTCGGGGCGCTGCGCGAACGCGAAAGTTATGGGCTTATGGTCGGTAAAAACCGTGAATTCGCGACCCTCGACCATATGCCGAAAATACCGTACAGCCTTGTATATCGCGAGCAGTTCCCGATCATACGGACTGTATTTGCGCTCGGCCGCCGTTAACTTCTTTGTGAAGAAAGCCAACGGCTGCCATCCGTCGCGTGACCGCTGCTGCAACGCAGCGCCTACCGTGAAATCCGATGCGTCGCTGAAGATCGCAAGGGGCAGCACGGTGTCGGGATGGGCCAGAAGAGCTGCGTGCGCCAGGCTTTCCTTGCACCTCTCGAAGGCCTCGATTCGCTCCGGAGTCCATGTCACCGGTGCTCGTCCCTTCACGTCACCCTGGAGGGCCGCGTTGAGTGGCGCCTGCATCTCGGCGGCCGTTCGCACGAATCGTCGATAAAAGTTTATTACGCCCAGAAACTGTCGCAGCTCTTTCACCGTTTCCGGGCGCGGGAAAGTTCGAATCGCTTCGACTTTCTCTGGAAGCGGTCGGGTACCGTGCGCGGACACTGCGTAGCCGAGAAACGTCACCTCCGGCACACCGAACACACACTTCGCACAATTGACGAGCACCCCGTACTCGTTTAGGCGGGAAAAAAGTTCGCGTAGGTGCTCTTCGTGTTCCTCGACTGAGCTCGATGCGACCAGAATATCGTCTATGTAAACGTAGCACCAGTCGAGGCCGCGTAACACTTCGTCCATAAACCGCTGGAATGTCTGCGCTGCGTTTCGAAGTCCGAAAGACATCCAGGGGAATTCAAATAGACCAAACGGGGTCGTGATCGCGGTTTTCGCGATGTCCTGCGGGTTCACCGGTATCTGATTGTATGCGCGCACCAAGTCTATCGTAGAAAACACGCTTTTTCCCCCCAAGCGCTGCGCGAAATCTTCGATGTGCGGCACCGGATATTTGTCCGCGATTGTTCTCGCGTTTAATGCGCGGTAATCCCCGCACGGTCGCCACTCGCCGCTTTTCTTCGGTGTCAGGTGTAGGGCCGATGACCAACAGCTTTCGGATCGGCGCGCTGTTCCGTCCCTCACCATCGCCTCGAATTCCGCCTTAGCGATGCGGAGTTTATCCGGGGCCAGCCGACGCACAGTGGGGTATTTACACCGGAAAGTCGGAAAAAATTACTATTGCATGGAAACCATTTTCAAATGAGGCACAATATAATTGTAATGCAGAATATATATATATATAGAAATAACATTTTAATAAGAAAATATATAAATAACATTTTTCAATCAATTTTCTTCAGACAATGCGTTCGAAGTTTCTTCTTCAGATATTTCTTCGGTCTCGCTTTCATTTGTAGAAGTGATGGGCTCAAAAGGGAGAAATATATCCAAACTTTCTTTCAGGAACGCCATTGTTTTTTTTCTTCGAGGTTGTCTTAAACTTGATAAAAGGGGATCAGAAGTGAGTAACAGCCTATTGATGACATCCAGATTACATGCCTCCCTGGAACATTTTCTGGCATAACTTTGTCTATACTGGCGAAAATGTTTGTTTCTCGCCTCGGCTGCTTCTTCTGATAATTGCCCAATAGGCAAAATTGCATTTCCTACAACTTGTGGTCCATGAATTAATATCTTGTGTGTTGTGGGTGACATGGGATACCACCCATATAATCGAACGTACATTTCTGCTGTCCCTGTGGTATAAGTTGCAAATTTTTGTGTATCAATTTTATAGCCGCTTGATATTACTTCTAATATTACTTTAAATTTATAAATTAATTCTGCGTCAAGTCCTGTTATTTCCGATGATAACTTATGGTCCATAGAAAACCTTCGACTACAATTACCATCGTTTGTGTTGCCAAAACCTGGTTTTGGCATATCAACAATAATGCTCATTTTTTTTTTAAATTCTTCTTGAATCTTTTTTCTTCTTTGTTCGACTATATATTTTTCATTTGCAGATCTCACTTGCCACTTCATGATTGGTAGTTTGTAGGATACATGTAGTAAATGTTCAAATAACCGTATTCGAGCATGTAAAATTGATAAACCTAATTCTAGTGATTTCGGAGTCACTTCGTTTTTTATTGTTAAATTATTTAATTCTCTACCAGTAGCTCCGCAAATGTAGCATCTCATTGTTGAAGAAGTGTTCGTAACAGCATTACATATTTTACCATCAAGCATAGTAAATATCAAATTATGCTTGACAGATATGGATTTGTTATTTTCGTGAATTTTCGTTTCTTGTAAGTTCATTATCTTCGTTTGTATATAATTTACTTCTTGATTTATAATATCAATAGTTTCCTTCACGAATCGTATTCTTATTGGCCTGCAATATCTCGGGGATGATGGTACCGGATTTTTCCAGACGACACTTTTATCAGTGGAATTGATTAATTGTAATGGTACTAACGAACATTGAAATATACTCGCATCAGTATCAGAGCTATTTTCAAATTTTTGTTTATATAGCGACTGCTGTGAACCGTCACACCCCCACTTACTTATCAATTCAAATGTATTGCTATCATTTAAATTACTTACTACCTCTTTTAAATACAGTAATAAGCGGCCTGCCGTATGGTTTAATCAATTTTGTAAGTTTACCTCTGCACAAGTCGTGGTTATAATATAGGATTCTGGAGGAGGATAGCATTCCTTTTTAAAGTTTTGAATAATAGAATAGCAGGGGAATAATTTTTTGTCACTACTTCTAATCACATCATAGTCATCCCTAGATAGTCCTGCTTCCACAAAAATTGAGAGAGCTTTTAATTTTGGTAACTGTTTTCTTTCTTCATGTTCACTATTTAAAAGTTTCCTGCATTTGGCTGCAAACGTAGGAGATTTTACAATCTCTTTCAATATAACTGCAGCATCCAGCAAGCCGGACAATCGTAGTTTAACTTCCGTGGCGAACACCAATTTCTCTAAACTTACATTTTTTCGAAGTTCTTCCGTTTTCTTTCGTTTGGCACGTTCACATGATACCGAGAAAGATTTTGTTGGTCGTCCTACTTGAGATTTTGCAATAGGTATCTCCACTGTTCCTTCAAGCCAATTTCTATTCTTTATTTTGAAAACCTCCTCTATGTATTTGGCTAATAACCATCTGCGTTTGAATTCTGATTTTAAATATGAGATTTTATGCTTAAACTGTTGTTGTTCACTTTCTGAATAACTATTTTGGCTTAACAAAAATCTTTCGAGAAATTGTAGTTTTTCATTCATGTTTAAATTTCTCTGTTCTTGCATTAAATTAAATAATTGTGTCCGTGTGATCACCTTAATTTTAGATTTTCCCGCTGTAGTCTCCATTGAAGAATTCTCTTTTAATAGCTAATAAATACATAACAGAAAAATTCTAAATGTAGAAAATAATTAATATGACGAAGCGTGAAATATGTTCGTACTTACCAAATATTATAAAACAATTTATACAACGACTTTGTTTACAAAACGAAATATTAGATATGATAAATATATCTAACATACACTTAATATTACTATTACACAAACAACTATATAATAAACTCTTCAATAATACACTATACAACACGCTAAACTGTATAATTAAATATGAATATACTACACTGCTAAAACTATATGAAACAAAACTTATATATATGAGAAAAACGGAAAATAGTAATACGTAGTTATAAATGCTTTGAATCGTTTGTCGAATGTGTTGTCTCAGAAGACACTGCTGTAACTGACTGAAGACATAAAACAAAAACCTTCTTCCACTGTTTATTGCGTACTTCATTTTTTTCATTATAAACATTTAACAGAAACAGAAGAGAGTTGCATATTACACCTCAAGGGCACCCGGCCGCGTCCGCGGCTGCAACAATGACGCGAGGCGGAGAGAGAAAAGGCGGAGTTCACTTCTATCTAAATTGTCTATAAAATCGAAAATTGGACGAATCTGGAATAAATTTTTATTGGATTTTAATCACAAACCTTCACGGAATGAAATGACACAAGAAAGAGTACCGGGACTCACCCTGAACCATAACAAAATGATTAATGAAGTTTTGAAATTAGAAAAACTATTCTTGATCTATTGAATATCATCAAATATTAATAACTATTAAAAAATATACGGAGAAGGAATCACAACTGTACTAAAGTGTAGTACATACTTTTCTCAAAATATAAGAAAAGTGAAAAATCAGACAAAGTTATTTCAAATACTAGAAAATCTTTAGTAAGTAAATGATACTTCAACGAATAGAAAGGAAATAAGCTGTTACCATAAAATCTTCTAACTTCTAACGAAGTACACTCTTTTGTGAGTGCATAAATGAAAAAAACAGTTATGGTACGGTATTCTATACATATTCCATTATCTTATACAACAAAAATAATATGGTTTACACTAAGTTTTAAAAAATGACTTTTTTCCGGCTTTTTGGTGCAAATACCCCACTGTGCGACGGGGCTTGCACGATACCGGCGGGCCTGGCGTCGTCCAGATGTGGTGCTTCGTCGCGTGTTTGGCCGTGCGGTATCCTCCCGACGGCCGCGTGAGGTCCGGGAATCCCGCGAGGATCCTGTGGTAGGTGGACTCACCGGAAATCGCCTTCACGCTATCGGCACAACACGTCACTATACGACCAGCCGCCGACAGCGTCGTGACACCGTCTATTAGTTTTTTCGCGCGCATATCGACTAGGAGTCCGTAATGGCTCAAAAAATCGGCGCCGATTATCGGGGTTGTAACGTCCGCGATCACAAACCGCCACGAAAAGTCCCGACGTAGGCCGAAGTTCAACGCGAACCTCACGGAGCCGTACGTCGTGATCGTTGAACCGTTCGCGGCGTAAAGTTCATATGCCGTCCTTTCGCGTGCACCACTCACACGCGAACGCGGGAAAACGCACAGGTCGGATCCTGTGTCCACCATGAAGGTGATTTTCGTTGTCCGATCCGTCACGAACAGGCGGCTTGTAGCCGGCGCAGAGTCGTTCGCCGCCATCAACGACCGTCCCGCCGGTTTTCCGTCGCCTGGGAACACGGGTCGCGGCACTTCCTCGCGGCGGGACCGTGCTTCCAGTGGTACCAGCATCTGCCGTCACCAGGTGGTACCTCGTCGCTTCGGCTTCGCGCCTTCGACGCCCTTCTTTCGCGAGGACCGCGCGACTTGGACCGCGCGCGGCGGGTGTCCATACCGACGCGAAGGGCCGCGATTTCGCGGCGGAGTTCCGCTATCAACGCCTGGGTCTCGTCCGTTCGACTCGTCGATGCGGCGTTGACCTGCGGACGAGACGACACCTCGATGACGGCATCGGCGAGGGCTGCGAGGTCGGACAGCGGGTCAGTCATCGCTGCGTTCCGTAATTAATTTTTTTATGCACCCGAACTGCACACTACCGCGGTTCGCTCTGCCTTTGCGCGACAGATCACGTCGGGGTCACCAATTATGTGGGAGTCGGGTGAAATGGCTGAGGCCGTGTTCGCGGGTATTCGTCTTTATTCGTCGGTGGACCGTCAAGCGTCCTATACCGACGTTCGCGAGCGAGTGTCGATCACATGCCTTCGACCGACCGATTCTCCCTCGCGTCAGTCGATTGTTTAGCAGATGGCGACCGTCCCCGAAGCCGATCTTCACGTGTTTCGCTGCGGCTTTCCGAGGACGGTCGCCGCCGCGTATACATTGTATGTTGTCGGTGGTCGGCGTGCTCTTTGCGCGGGCCGCCACAAACATAAAAAAAAGCGCGATCTCTCACTTTGCGATAAACTAAACCGTTTGTCATTTCGAAAAATTTATCCTCTGAATTTTCCAATTTTTTACGAATATCTGCTATTTCAGGGTCGTTATCCTGGCATAATGCGAGGTTTCTATCGAAAGAATTATCGTGCAAGATAAGAATTTGTCGACTAAGTGCATCTACATGGCGCATCCTCGAGCTTGACCTATGTTCTAAAACATAGTCGTACCCTTGTAACTCTAACACCCACCGCGCGATTCGTGGATTGGTTTCTTTTTTCTTTAACGTGAGGCTGAGGGCCTTGCAATCTGTAATAATCTTGAATTGTATTCCAAGCAGATATGTTCTGAAACGCCGTAACGCGTAAATGATCGCTAGAGTCTCTAATTCGAAACTATGGTATTTAGTTTCTGCTTCTGTTGTTCTTTTTGAGAAATAAAACACAGGATGAAGTTTCTGATCCCGTTTTTTCTGCATCAAGATTGCACCGAAACCCACTGAACTTGCGTCACAATGTAATTCGGTGGTGTCGCGCGGACACTAAGTACTTAAAATAGGGCTATTTACTAGACATTCTTTCAATTTATCGAATGCACGCGCTTCTTCTGAACCAATCGTAAAATTAACCGATTTTTTCGTAAGGTCATATAACGGTTTCGCGATTAACGAGAAATTTTCGATAAATTTTCAAAAATATGAACAAAGTCCCAGAAAACTTTGTACATCTCGCGTATTTTGAGGAATCGGAATCTTTTAACGTAATTTACCCCGCGTTCCGTGGGTCGTATACCCTCGCTTGTTATCGTATATCCTAAATATTCTAACCTAGTTTGTAGGAATTTACATTTATCTAATCGTAATTCTAGTTAATTTGCGACGCACAATTGAAAAACTTTTTCTAATACCAATAAATGATGCTCTACTGTTTCTGTTGCCACTAGAAAATCATCCAAATACACAGAAACATCTCCAGCCTCGAGTGGTTTTCTAAATATTTGTGCAACGTATCGCTGGAACTTTAACGGCCCTCCTTTTAGACCGAATGGCATCTTAAGGCATTCGTATTGACCCCATGGTGTAACAAAAGCAGTGAATTTAATCGAATCTTCATGCATCCGAATTTGGAAAAATCCGTCTTTCAAATCCAGCAGCGTGAAGTATTTTTTCCCGTTTAATAAATCTAGCTGATCTTCTACTAGGGGCAATGGAAAGTTATCACGAACTGAAATTTTGTTTAAGAATCTAAAATCTATGCACATGCGCATTTCACCATTTCTTTTTCTAACTAAAATTATCGGTGAAGCATACTCGGAAGTGCTTTCCCTTATCGCGTCTTTTGCTAACAAGTCATCAATTATTTCTTTTAACTTTGTTTTTTCGTGATACGACAATCTACGTGGGGCATAATGGAACGGTTTTTCATCTGTTACTGTAATCTTCATTACGTTTTCTGTTTGCGGGTGTTCTGGTCTAATAGGTTTCACATAGCGTTCGGTAAACAATTTACGGACCTGATCTTGAGTACTTCGCATAACTTCCGGATTAATGTTTAATGTCGGTATTTGACTATCGTCGTCTGAAGCTATTTCGATGTTCATTATTTGTCTGATTTCATGATTAAGTTTAAATGAAATTCCTGCTTTTTTCAAAAAATCTCTCCCTAATACTAGAGGATTTCGCATAGTATTCTCCGTGACTACTTGCAGCATAATATTATAGGGAATCTCGTCGTAAGCGAGTTGGACCTCAACGCTTCCAATAACATGCATTTCGCTATTATTTATTTCTGTGAACTTAATTACTTTGTCGGTATCGCGTATCAAATTACTTGGTACAATAGCTTCTTTAATAAAACTAATGGGACTACCCGAATCTAACAGTGCGCTTATTTCTAATTGCCTAAAATTACTTTCAGTAGTTTCTATGTCCAATAATACCGTAGGGAAAAAATCGCTGTCTTCGTCTTGGTGGGGAACTACGTAACTGATGTCCCTCGAAGCCGGACATCGTTCGACGCGGTGTCCCATATTGCCGCATTTAAAACATGACCCTCGTTCTCTTCTGGGCTTCTTGCATTCAACCGCAAAATGTCCCGTCTCGTTGCAGTTGTAGCATCGAACATCTTTTAGGTCTTTCGGATGCCGCTCCCGGGTAACCTTTGTTGTTGGTGGGTTGATATCCCGTCGTGGCACTGGTCTGGGCCTTCTCGGCTCCTCTGGCAGCGTTGACCTGGCAAACGCCTGCACTAATTCTTCGACTGTACGGAAACCCCGTACTCTAGCCAGTAATTTTAAAGGGTCTAGGGGGATAAGACAGGTCTAGCGGCCCCGACGGGAATTTTATTGGTATTGTGTGGAAAACCATCATTTTAGATTGAAAAACAATCCCCTAAAATTTTAAGTCGCTAACCCTTCATTTAAGGGTGATATGAGGGTAAACACCCTCAACTTTAACATTTTTTTCTCGGTTGTTAATTAAGATATTGAGATGAAATAAAATCGAAAATATTCGAACTTACTTCCTTCATATCATATATTTTTTTCATAATTGTAATTAAATTATTAAGACTAGAAAAAAATTATTTAATTTTTAATTTTTTTTTAGGCGTAGGGGTGGTAAGCAACCCTTCGAGTGACCACTTCCAAAAGATTCAAGAACAATGTTCTGTTACCTATCTAATACGTTCAAAAGTTTCAAGATCGTCGGATTGGTGGAACATAGTTAAATATTGAAAAACAAATGAAATTACGCCATTATAATAGTATAATGTGTAGTGCACTGTTTCTTACGACTAATTATTAATTAATAATTCTTATCAGGAGATTATGTCCCTCCTTGATCAATTATTCGCATCGTATTATATTCTATTCCTGTCTTCCCGAATTTGCAATATAAATAGACATTATGTAGGTGTAAAAGAAAAGTTTAGGAATCATAATATAGATTTATTCAATCTTCGTCACTATTTTCCTCAATTACTGGTACAGTATGTGTCGTATCAAATATATTGGTTAATATCTCCGCTAGTTTTACAATTTTGGATTTAAATCGCCCATGAGATAAATAGTAAATAATGGTAGCGACATGGGAGCAGCAACCTACTGTTCTGTTGCCATTAGCACAGTCGCATGTATATCGTGTAATTCCGGTATAACTAATCGCATGTGGTACATATTCAATGTAGCATTGATAACTTTTGCGATTAATATGCCTCGAATGAACTTTCACCCTTATAATATTTTTAGTTTCCTTTAAATATTCCATATTTAAAATATCATCATTCCTCATTAACTCCGCTAGATAGCATACTGCCTGGGTTAATTGAGGTACCTGTACATAATATTACATAAGTAGCATATAGTTTTATATGTGATAATGTTATACATATGCAAGAAAGTATGTTACCTGTGAATAAGATTTTCAAA
Organism: Halictus rubicundus; assembly: GCF_050948215.1. NCBI lineage: Eukaryota > Metazoa > Arthropoda > Insecta > Hymenoptera > Halictidae > Halictus > Halictus rubicundus. Next base: position 521,183 of record NW_027488679.1, on the reverse strand, counting down.
TCTTTCTCAGTCATTTCTGGAAAATCCATTACAACGTTGGCAGTCATTCGTGTAAATGGTTTTCTACGGCGATTTAATTTTTTTCCTTCTACTAGTTCCTGAAGCGTTTGTTTTTATCCGTTGATTCTTCATATAATCAATAATTAAATCTATTTCTGGATCTGTATCTAATCTTTTACCAAATTCATTGTGTAGAAAGGATGCTATTCGACACAATGATTTAAGACATGGTAGAAGTTTATTGTCTATTTTGTGGTGTAATAAACGATATTTCTGTGCAATATCGCCATGGACAGCTTCAACAATCCATCTTATTTTTGTTACGAAGCGTGATGAATTTGCTTCTGCTGTTATCAATTGTGCTCGATTTCCTTTACAAGCTGGCATTAAAACATTATATCCTCTATTTTTCATATGCTCGACAACATCTCGAAAACCACGGTCCACAACGCAAAAATCATTGGGTTGTAAAAGTGAACTTATTCCGTTAGGATCTACTAATAAGATTTTCATGATTGACGCATCATTCATGGCCGTGTCAATAATATATCGATTTGTTGTGCAAATTGTAAACGGTTTACATAATGATGTTTTCTTCTGTCCAGAATATGATTTCCTTCGATATACATTATTTTTACTTTTCTCGTGTCTAACATATGTTCCATCAAAAATGACTACTAATTCAGAATCTTTTATTTCAAAAAGTTTCCTTGGTGCGTACGCTGTTTCATTTAAAATGAGATCGGCTCTGGATTTTGCATTTATTCCGAAGTGATTTCCCAAAACATCCTTTTCAAATGCGTTAATTATTTGATGGAAATATCCTGACACTTGTTGTTCATGTTGCAGACCGAATATATTTTTAATAATTACTTTAGAACTGCCACTTCTAAGTTTAAATAAAAATATAATTAATGCTTGTTTCACAGTCGAGCGCGATGCAGCGGGTGTTTGTGATTTTGGGTTCAAGACCGAGCGAGTGTTGGGGACTTTTAAGTGGAAGTCGCAGAGAAACCGAATGAGTGTAAGGCCTCGTACAGACCTGAACATTTCGACGAACATTGCGCCGAACAGCGAACGAAACAAAGTCGACATTCATTTCGACGCGATTTTGCGTTTCGGACGCTGTTCGGCGCGATGTTCGGCGCAATGTTCGTCGAAATGTTCAGGTCTGTACGAGCCTTAAGAGTGCCACGCTGAGAATCGTAGCCAGAGTATCTTAGAATCAATAATAAATACATATTATCATTAATCAAATGTACCACCAATAGTACTATCCCTACTTTATAATACCGTAATTTCATTTGTTTTTCAATATTTAACTATGTTCCACCAATCCGACGATCTTGAAACTTTTGAACGTATTAGATAGGTAACAGAACATTGTTCTTGAATTTTTTGGAAGTGGTCACTCGAAGGGTTGCTTGCTACCCCCACGCCTAAAAAAAATTAAAAATTAAATAATTTTTTTCTAGTCTTAATAATTTAATTACAATTATGAAAAAAATATATGATATGAAGGAAGTAAGTTCGAATATTTTCGATTTTATTTCATCTCAATATCTTAATTAACAACCGAGAAAAAAAATGTTAAAGTTGAGGGTGTTTACCCTCATATCACCCTTAAATGAAGGGTTAGCGACTTAAAATTTTAGGGGATTGTTTTTCAACCTAAAATGATGGTTTTCCACACAATACCAATAAAATTCCCGCCGGGGCCGCTAGACCTGTCTTATCCCCCTAGACCCTTTTCGTCTGGTATTCCTTCGATGATGTAGTCGACCACTTCGGTGTCTGAAATTGGCACTCGATTTCCCAGCACAACTTTGTCATGTACGTAGTCGGTGAACGTTTGATCGCTTTTCCAGAATCTCTTTTCGAATTCACGTCTTAACGACAGCGTGCTCGGTCGACACCCGTACATTTTATTTAAACCAACGAGTAACTCTTCGTACGTCATGTCCACACAATTTGGTTTCGACTGATACCATCTCAGGGCTTTGTCCTTTAATTTGCTGCAGATCGTGGCCTTTGCTGCGTAATCGTCTAATCTATGTGCTGCAATCAGTCTCCTCATCTGCTGCACCCACGTTTCTGCATCGAAATTGTTGCCGTCGAAGTCGCTGATCAATTCTTTGATGTCCTTCCAACGGACTTCTCGTGATCGCGACGACATATTACTCGAAGGCGAAAGCCGGACAAGTTCCAGTTCTCTGCGTAACAATCGAACTTCACGTTCCGCTAAATCTCTTTCCCTTCTTAACAAATCAGCCTCAGATAAGGGCCTATCCCACTGTTCACTGGGCCCCGTTTGAACTTCTTCCTGAGTCTCAGTCCCCGCCACAGTACACTGAGGGGTAGGCAGCGTTGTCAGATGCAACGCCGATTCTGGAATAGCACTTTCCAGCAGCCGGTGCACGAGTTCGGCTTTTGTCCCCGATATCGACAGATCCTTTCCTCGGCATAAGTCTTTTAAGTCTGCTACCGTAAGCGACGTCATAATGTTTATCTTAAATGTCAATGTCTTAACTAAAAATCACTAATTCACTTGGTTCTTTCACGACCGCACACAATTAACAAAGTTAACTAGTGGACTTATCCCAAAATTAGTTTCGCGAACTTATTCCGCATTTTGTAATCGAACTACAGTCGCGTATCGTGTAATCCCACTTCTGAATTTTAGGGAATGTGTCAGGAGTTAAATAACAGATGGCCTATCGAGGAAAATGGTCTTTATTGGATCGTGACTTAGACGAGACTGTCCTCCCGTCCTAAAAGTCGTTCGGTCCCAGCCTCTCGCATCGTCGCGCCTTAACCTAAACAGTGCGTGCGCCTTCTTCTAACACTTACAATTAGCCGTAACCTGATACAAACCGCGGTACGGCCAGCGGCGCGGTGCACTCTTACAATGTATTCATTTTAAAAATGAAACTGTGATTAAGTTACATTTTTTATTTGGTAATAATTTTTTATAAATTGGTAATAATTTTATTATTCGCCTCTAACTTGACATAGAGAGAATACGAAGAAGAGTATTTTAATTTTATTGTATTATTCGCCTCTAACATGACATAGAGAGAACATGAAGAAGACAATTTTAATTCCATTTTATTATTACTCAATTGCAATTTTTAGGTAATGAGAAACGTGTGAAGGTTAGAAATTGGAATAACTGTAATAGGCAGAAGCCCACTAGCTAGATACTAATCAAACCGTTTCGTTCATTCATTCATTCACGGTTTTTGCATACACTGCTGTCATGCTTTCAGTTAGTATGTTCATATTCCTTGTCAAATGTTCTCACAGTATTATATTTTTCGTCAATCTGGATTTCTTGTTAAGAGTACTCCTTTGTATCGTCATATTTGATATACGTGTGAATATTGTTAGGAAATATTCGGTTAATAACAGAGCGCGGTTCGCTCGGTGCGTGGTTAAATAAGTTTTAGTTTATTACAAATACATACAAAACGCGTATCGCCATGCGTGCGGCACAGAACGTGGTTCGCGGTACAATGCAACGATCGCGACGACGCTGCGACAAGCGAAGATCCGCGTGTAACAAAAGACTGCCGAAATAAATGAATTACAATTCCTACCACGTGGCAGTGGTTTTTCCTATCTATATAGGAAAGGTGCGTTTCTATAAACGCACATGCGTGTTGACTCGCGGATTAGCGCCAAAGTTTAACAAATATAATAAATATTATTTTTCGTATATTCAATGAATAACAAATTTCACAATTTCCCAAACTTTTGCATCTTGTTGTAGAAGATCCAGCACTTTGCCCGCCTGGCACATCCTCACCCTCAGGAGACGGCATCCAAAATACAGAGCGTGAAGAATATGTTGAAGAGGTATGTCAAAAGTTAAATATTATTTCATTCAACATTGATCCCGTATGATCACTTGTAAAAGTATGGTTTATTTATTTATTTATTTTTTTTGGTAGGAAACTATCGTACTGGCTTGTAGAAAGAAAAAAAAAGCCACGTCGCCTGCCGCCGTAGTGACGCCCACAAATGAAAAAAAAGACAAGGTATGGTCTTGTTTCACGCTATTTTCATCTTGAAATTGATTCATATAAACTGTTGTTGGCTTCTTTGAACCTTCTGCTACGAAGTACAATTTTCAAAAGGACGTCAAAACACTTAAAAGATTGTCAAGAAAAATTTAAATGACAGTTGTTATGCGAGATTCCATGTTCGTTGCAAGTTGCGGCGTGTCTGTTATTATATATTAACGTTGCATATACAATTATTTGTTCTTTTTCCTAAATATTTTCATAAGTGATACCAGAATTTATTAATTATAAACAATGACTCTGTATAAAATTCCGTTTGTGGTAATCTGACATCGTTATATTACAAAAGCATACAGGAGTTCAGATTTAGTTGATCTTTTACTAATATAACTATCAGTTTTGAAACAATTTTTGATCGATAATAATAATCGACAATAACAGACATCCAGCAACTTGTAGCAAATATGGAACCTCGCATAACTGTAATTAAAAACTGTATTAAATGTTGACAATCTTTTCAATACTTTTTCCTCCTTTTGAAAATTGTATTTGATAGCAGAAAGTTCAAATATAAATATATTATAGAACGTTAAATTCATTTTAATTTCTATCGTCCGTTTATTCCAATCCTATTTTTCTGTATTCCATTTCCATTAAATGTATATATCTGTTCCGTTCCGCAACGGAATTTCCAGAGTTCTTTTTCCTGGCATTCTACGAAACGGGTCATTAGGTTCTTTTCAATTGAAAGTAGTATACAATTTCAATATACTCTTTTTGGTGCAAGACAATGTCCATTGCGCCCGTTTGAACTAGGTCATCTTAAGTAGGAGATTAAAGTCCCGAAATCATTGTCGTCGAACAGCAACAAAAATTGGGCCCCAGAGTTGGGCAAAATATTTATCTGAATAAAAATTTCGAATAACGAATAAAAGATAAAAAAATTTCATTTGTTTATACGACGACAATCGAATGAAAAAGTATCTTTATACGGCGAGAATTGAATAAATAATTTTATTCGACGAGAATTTATCCGACGAATAAAGAGAATTTTTTTCATTCGAAGCGGATTTATTCGAACTTCGAATAATTTTTTCATCTTTTATCTGTATCTTTTATTCGAAGGTCCGACGGTCGCCGATCTCCAACGACCCAGCGACAGACAAACGGCATACAATGTAATCAGACGGAGAATCGCGCGCGAATGAAAGTTTAAACTTTTAGATTTTTCAATATACCTTCATAAAATTGTGACGCCTGAATTGATGGGATTTTCCTGATGAAAATAAGTACCAGTTCGAGTGTAATCGAACAATTCATTCATTGATACGTAATGTTACGATAAAAATTACGGTATACCTGATGTCCCAAGGTTCCGTCTGCTCTTCTTAACACCAGAACGTCTAGAAATGGACATCAGGTATACCGAAAACCCACATCATCTGGACTATCTTTAATAAGATCATGTCGAAGAAACATTTCGTTGTCACAGCCATTAGCTCGACGTGATTGTCGATTTTAAATATTTTATAGAGCAATTGCGAAAAAAAAAATTCTAAATCGAAATTCACACCGATTATCCAGGTCTCACCACGTGGAGGTTGTTGTGAGGGAGACCCGCCCACCCACATAGTATTTGGCATCGTTCAGACATGGCGGAAAGCGCGCAATTTCCGCCATGTTTGAACAATCGTCCCACCCGACGGAAAGTTACAAAATTACCAAATAATAAAAAAATCCGTAATTTTGTAGATACTCTAACTAACACAGATTTGACAGTGCTCTACTTTCGATCACTGTACAAACGAATACCAAGAAGAGCTCATTGCAAAGCCTACCCGCCGAATTACTACCTGCCTAGTATAAAATCTAATCTTTTTGCATGCATATTTTGTGATTTTTCCCTTTAATGTAATACTTATGTATTTCCTACCTAACAAGTATTTTGTGTTTTGGCCATTTAAGTACTTAAGTTTGCAGGGGGTGGCTAGCTATGATGTACAGGCCTTTGTTTAACACTGCGCTGTTGTGGGAAGAAATATCTGAAACAGACTATATCTTAGATTAATAGACGACAAAAAATTTAAAAAAAAAATTTTAAATAAAAAAAAATACATATGGAAAATGGTTGTCCACTCGATATATTTCAAATCAACGCGCGAGTGGACCGTTTTGTCGCATCACTATTCTACAAAAATATGTATTAAACATTTCAAATCAACGCGAGTAAGTGCATTGTCCATCGTGACGCTACTTTATTTATTTCAAAACAGAAAACTCCCGTGCAATTTCATTTCTTTTATCGCAACACTAAATGGAATCGCGATAGCAGCCATTTGAATTAGTAGGGAGGGAAACAAACCGAATCATTATTTCGCAACGCTAGTGTACAAATAATAAATAATAAATATGTCGAAATAAACGCGAGAAGTGCATTATTTCACGCGACACTAATTTATTAAATTCGATGGAAAAGACTCCCGTGCACTTTAATTTCATTATTCGCAACTCTAAAAGGGAAGCAATGGCTGCCGGAGGGGGGGGGGGTGTACCACTTTCACAGTGGATAGTTGCAGCCCGAGCATGGGCGCCCGAAATAAAATTCAAAATGTCATTGAAACTTTCTAAAAGTTGGTAATCACGTGTTTCTGAGGTCACTGATAACGAATCTGACACCAAAAATTCAAAATTCAAAATGGCGGATTCAATACTTTACACATATATATAGTCTTCAAATTCGCTTTTTGCAGTCGAAATTAAAGAGACACACATATAGACATTTTTTAACATTTTTTGAATATGTTTTAGTCATTCAGTGTAACTAATATAAGTAATATGAATAATCGATCAGGCTCGTCCAGTCGTGATGCCAGGAATCATGGGTCACCGTTCTAACTGGCTCGAGGGGGAGAGGGATGAACCCCTCCGCCGGCATGGCCCCACTCAGACGTACCGTCGTCACGTCGCCAAAATTTCGAGCGCCTTATCCGCAATCGATTCCCGGTTCGACCAACTTTTAAACTAAAAAAGATATCAATGCGAAATTTGAACTAGAAATTTTTTTTTTAAATCGGGTTTAATGTCGTATGCTGAAATATGTTCTATATTTTTTAAGTAATTTTTTTGTCGATTTTAAAGATAAAGCCGGATAAGCTGGTCAAAAGTGTCTGCAAACCAAATTAATTTTTTATCGCACCATGCTCGAAAAAAATTTACAAAAAAATTCATGAATATTCTATCTAATATCATACATGACTGAGATCTTTTCAGAATTTTTGGTTGCAAAATCGATTTTTAAACAAATCTGAAAGCATAAAATTGCCGATTTTATATCGAAGTTTTCAGTTGATCATGTATTATGTTGATATATCTAATCATTTGAAGAAAGTGCACATTTCGGATTGAAGTTTCAGAGATACCAGTTTTATAAAAATTCAGTAGTTAGATATTATTGAAACAATTGTTCTTAATTTTTTCAGAATTTTTTTTATAAATTGCATCGTCGTTGACAAAAGCTTTTTAGCATTTTGTAGGTGTATTATGTAATATTGAACATTTCTATATTCGGGAAAACACTGTACAAACTTAAAACTGCAATATAAAATATTTTACTTGTGTTACAAATAGAAAAACTAAAATTTTCTTGAAATTGTGTACGAATTTAAACGAATTTCCTCAAGGTTAGAAAACGGTCGTACCATAATCTCCTTATTTTTCCCATATTCTACAAAGTTTCAGCTTTCTATTGACTATTAATTTTTATACACCCTGTACAATCACCACACAGCCGTGTCGCTTGTACCACGATTTCGTAAACACTCTGTATATAAAATATAAAGGAAGGAATTTATGAAGAAATTACCTTGTTGTCACCTTTACACAAACATTGCCTGCTTTTTTTTTGTAGGTTTCTTATAAGCTGGTTCGCAACAGCTCGAGCGGTTTTCGACCATTCCTCTTTGAGCGCTCGTGGATGGCACGTCGTGATGAAGAAAATACTTTTATCTGAAGGTAAGAGATGCACATTTTTTCTATCGAATAGTTCTATATATTTTCTTTCATTTATCATGTATCATTTTAATCAGAATAATGTCACAAATGTATTGGTCAAAGTCTCACAAAAGAATTATTTATAATAAAGAAAGTAAAATTTTTTATTTAAAGTCTTGCGCTCACGCGGGCTTTGATCTGTGCCAGCGGCAGAGTTGTGCAGAATTACAATTGAATTACTCCAGGAATTATAATTACAAAGTAATTGAATTACATTGTATTTCAATCATATTATAATTTATAATTGAGATCTTCATTCAATTAAATTACAATGTAATTCGTAATTGCAATGGAGTACAATTACAAAACACTTTGTAAATAAATTACATTAATTGCGAATTACGATTTCTTTAAATTAAAATTGAAAATTAAAGAATAATAAAATAATAGGTAATAAGAGGTTGAAAAATCCACGTGAAGGTTTCAAACGAAAGGAATGTATTATTTATAAAATAATATCTGAACAGAAATAACTTCTGCGTTACAAATTTTTTTAATTTCAAACATAAATATAAAAATCAGAAAGAGCTATACATAACTTGGAGAGCTGTATTTCAAGTGTATGATATTTCAATTACACATCTGATTAAAATATGTCAATTATATTGTATTTCAATTACACACCTGATTAAAATATTTGAATTATATTGTATTCCAATTATACACCTGATTAAAATATTTGAATTATATTGTATTTCAATTACACACCCGATTAAAAGAGTTAGTAATTAAAATTAAAACAAGGAATATAATTCCAGCATTAATCTTGTAACGAGTCCGTTTCCCGGCGGATCTCGTAACAACGGATTCCTCGCGGCCGGATTTGGCTCGCCGTGCCAGGGTTCACGCAGGATAACGCGAGGGTTACGGCGGGACGCGGACGGTCGGGCACGGGTGATTAACGACACGAGTATTCCAAATGTTCGTCACTGTCCCGGCTTCGCGTCTCGGTGGTCGGCGGTCGCGATTCGGGTCTCGATCGCTCGGCGTTCGGGGCCGTACGCGGCGGCGTATCCGGACCAGGGTAGTTTCGACGGGCGGAGAGCCCGTGCCCCAGGGCGGCCGGCGAGGGGCCGGCTGCGGGTGGTTCGCTCTCCGTGGGTGTGTGGGCGGAAGCGGAGGTATCGGGTTAACGGAGAAGTAAGGTACTCACTCTGGATCCGGTCCTCGATCGCTCGGCGTTCGGGGCGGCTCTCCAGATGAACGGGCACGCAGCGGCGTAGGTCGGTGTTCGCGGGTCGCGAATAACTCGTCACACTCGAGGTTATCAGATCCGCGGTAAACTCGTACTCGCGAAACTCGGCGGGCGGTTTCTCGGCGACCGAATAGCGCGGGTCGATCGTATCCGGGCGGTCGATATCGGCGGCAGGTGAAACGGTTCGATGCAACTGTTCGCTATCGCGGCGGAAAACCAAAAAAGGCCGTTTTCCGGTCCGTCTCTCTCGTCTTGCCGGGCGAGGGGGTGCGGTGCGGTACGGTTCGCGGCCGGCTTTTCCGGTGTCGTCACGCATCCGGCGCGCCGGTGTCGCATCATGGCGGGTTCCGGTTCCCGCCAAGATCGGTTCGGTGATGCGGGGCTCGCGGGGGCGCTCGCGGGTACCGGCGGATCTCGGTATCCGTCGGTCGTGTTCGGGGGCTCGGATTCGGGCGCGTGCGGTCAGGAACAGGCCTGGCGCAGCCAGGTCTGTTACACCCCCCCCCTTACGTCGCGGCGGCGAGCGCGAGACAGTCTTTTTACTTCGGCAGGACGGGACCTTACGTACTAAACCTAACCTAGCTTAACCTAACGCGGGGCTGTACACTTTTTTTTTTTTTTTTTTTTTATCGTGAGGAAATGTTTTATACATACCCCGACTCCCTGGGGGAAGCCGGGGTTATGTGGGATTCTCTCCGGGGGGCGGAGCCCCCGGAGACTACCCACTAAAACCTCACGCCCACCTAAGCTACACGGGAGGTGCCTGGATCACGCGAGTACTCAACAGGACACCTCCCAGCTAATACATGCCACCCCGGGGGAGGGGGTTAGCCTCCCCCACTGCCTACGCTACAAGACCCCGGGCGGAGGGACCCGCCCGGTGTCCCCATCCCGGGAGCCTTCGGATTGGGCTTCCCGAGCCCCAGCTCGGTCCACCCACAGCTCCCGGAGTCCTCGTGCCCCGCTCGGGGCCGGTGTCCCGAAGGAACCAGCCCCGGCCAGAGCAAGAGGACGCCGCCACCGGAAGGAAGGGCCGTCGGAGGCGCGATCCGGCACGCCCCGACCCTTCCTCACCCAAATCCCCCCACGAATCCCCCTCCCCTAACGGGAGGGACGGACCGACACCCCCCTACACCGGGAAACTAACCCGGGGGGTGTCGGCCTATCACGGGGGGAGCTATGCTCCCCCCCGGGGGCCCGGGTCAGCTCACACCCCGGGCCCCCAAGTTCGCCGCCCCCAATGGTGGGGGCATAACAGGGCGCGGGGAAACCCCCCGCGCCAGCCCCACTCCGCCCCCCACAACCGGGGGCACACGTTGGCGCGGGGGAGACCCCCGCGCCCTCCCTATCCTCTCCGCCCCCCTCCGGGGGGGCACACGTCGGCGCGGGGGTCGTCCCCGCGCCCACACCCTCCTCGCGGAGCCCGGGTCCCGCTCCCGGGCCCGCTCGGCGGCCTCCTTCTGCTTCATAACATCCTCGCAGAAGGAGGCCACCGCCTTCCACGACCCCACGCTGCCGACCATGTGGTCGACCACGGTCGGCAGCGCGAGGTCCCACCCTCCCACTGCGGCTCGCAGGACACGGCGCGGCCCGGCCCAGGCAGGGCACTCCTCCATGGTATGCCGCGCCGTGTCCACATCTTCGCCGCAGTGGTGGCACTGCGCAGTCGGCTCCCGCCCCATTCTGTGCAGGTACTCTCCGAAGCAACCGTGGCCGGAGAGCACCTGCGTGAGGCGGAAGGTCAACCTTCCCCGCCTCCTGCACCATATATAAAATATGGGCAGGAGACGCGGGGCTGTACACTTAGTTTAACTTAACCTACGTGGGCGCTGTACGCTTAATCTAACTTAACCTACGCGGGCGCTGTACACTTAATCTAACTTAACCTACGCGGGCGCTGTACACTTAATCTAACTTAACCTACGCGGGCGCTGTACACTTACTCTAACTTAACCTACGCGAATACTATACACTTAACACTACTTAACCTATCCCAACACTGTACACTTAACACTACTTAACCTAAGCAAACACTGTACACTTAACACTACTTAACCTAACTTAACCTAGGGTATGGCGTCCGTTCACCCCCGCCGGGGTGACGTCGCGGGTGCCCCGTGGGGCCACGTCCTCGCGCACCTCACGCACTGTCGTGGCCGCGTCCCGGTTGGCGTCGACGGCGTGGTGGGGCCGGCTCGGCCGGGATCCGGACGGCCGGCGGGCGGCGGATGCAGCGCGTCAGGCGGCCATCGCTCCCAAACACCAGTCTCCATCGCTCGAACCCGGGCGGTACCGTGACATAAGCGCGGCCTCGCGCGATTAGCCGCAGCGGCACCTCGGCCTGTCGTCCCGTCGGCAGCAGGAACCACGCACTCGGGAACGTGGGGGGTCGTCCCTGGAAGGGGACCGGGTCCCACTGCATATGGGGGCGGTCCGCGTCGCGGACCGGGCATCCCCCGTTGGGGGGCGTCACTCCTTCCGTTGGTCTCGCCTGGCGGCGCCGGGTCGTGGGTCCCTGGGGTGACCTCGGGGTTTCCGGGGCCCGGGCTGGCGTGGCTGCGGTGCGTGTCGGGGTCGGCGGGGCGTCCTCCGTCTGGCTCCCGATCGTCCGTGTGGCGGGGGTCGTGGTGGCGGCCATCGGTCGGCGCCTCGGCGCCGGTACCGGGCGCGGGGTCTGCTCCGGCGGGGGCGGCTCCGTGGCCGCCCAGACCGTGACGGCGGGGGCGGGTTGCGCCCCGACGGGGTCCGGTCCTACTGGCCTCCCCAGGGCTTCCGGTGGGAGGGGGTCCGACCAGTGGCTCAGGGTTGCGTGCTGGCGTTCGGCGCGACCCGCTCGGCGCCTCCTCCTCGTCCTGCGACGGCGGGTTCCCTGGTTGGCCCGCGGCGGCGGTGACGGCGTCGGGGTCCACCAGCCCGGGGAGCTGGGCGGGGTGGTGAGCCGGGGCCAGGGGCTCTGACCCAGCCAGTACGCTACCGGCGGCGGCTCGTCGGGCACCGACGCCAGGGTGGTGAGGGAGTCCCAGTTTCTTAGTACTGGGCCGTCCCGGGAGGTCGGTTCTTCGGCGGGTGGGTCGGCGGCCGGGGTCGTCGGGTCGTCGCTGCGGCGGCGTTCCCTGGTGGTCGGCGGGTCGGCGGCGAGCTGGAGCTCGCGGAGCCGGTCGGCGAGGCCCCTACGGCCCTCCATGCCGTGGTGTCCTGGGTTGCCTGAGCAGAAATGAACGGGGGCTGTTAATTTCCGGGGGCGCCCTCGACGCCTGGGAACCGGGTTGTCCGCGGGGGCGGGCGTGGGTGGTCGGGGGGGTCCCGCGAGGGAGGGGCGGCGCTCGCGCGCGGCGCTTTCCTCCGGGGTGTGGTCGGGGTCGTCGGCAGGGCCGGCTGCGGGCTTGAGGTCCCGGACGTGGATGTGGCGCAGCCATCGTCTCTTCCGGTCGCGCAGGTCCACGATGACCGGTGACACGACGCGTCCGACGGTATACGGGCCGCTGAACTTCGGCGCGAGTTTGGCGGCGACGCCTTCTTCCTTGTTGGACAGCGTGTGCTCCCTCTTCCAGACGGTGTCCCCCAGGGCGGGCCTCCAATCTCGCCGGCGCAGGTTGTAGTATTTGGCCTGTCGGTCGAACGCCCGGGCCAGGTGGACTCGGGCCAGTTCCTGGGCCTCTCGGAGGTTCTTCCACCGCTGCTGCGGGGGGGCTGCGGCTCCTTCCGTGGTGGTCGACCCCGGTGGCCGGAGTTCCCGTCCTTGGTTGAGGTACGCCGGGCTGTACCCGGTTGCCTCGTGCCACGCCGTGTTGATTGCGAATCTGGCCTCGTCTAGTTTCTCGTCCCAGCGGTTATGTCGGCTGCCGGTGTACTGGGCGAGCATGGTCTTCACGACCTTGTTAGCCCGCTCTACCGGATTGCACTGGGGCGCGTACGGCGGGGTCCGGCGGTGCTGGGTCCCGGCGGCTTTCAGCAGAGCGGTCACGGGTTCTCCGATGAACTGACGGCCGTTATCTGAAATTAAAATCTGTGGGGCCCCGTGTCGCAGGATTACCTCCCTCTGGATCGCAGCTGCGACGGCGGTACTGGTGGCTTTCCGGAGCGGGGTGAGCTCGACCCATTTGGTGAAACGGTCCATGGCCACCAGCAGCCACCGGTGGCCTTGTCGGGATCGCGGCAGCGGGCCGATCAGGTCGACGGAGACGGTGTGCCACGGTTCGGTCCCCGGGTTGGCGTGCAGCTGTCCTGGTAACGGGTGCGGCGGAACCTTAAACTGCATGCAGTTCTTGCAGCTCCGGACGTAGCGGGCGGCATCCCGGAACATCCCCGGCCAGTAGAATCGCTGCGCCAGGCGCACGATGGTTTTGGCGACTCCCAGGTGACCGGCCGTGGGGTCGTCGTGGTACTGGGCCAGGGTGGCCGGGCGGTCCTCGTTCGGTACGCACAGCTTCCACGTCGTGCTCGGCTCGGGCTCGTTATAATCGAGCTGGTGCGGGATGCGTTTGTAGAGGCGCCCCTCGCGTATCTGGAACTCTGGTTCGGCGGCTGGGTCGGTCTGGGCGGCGGCAAGCTTCTTCTGGTACCACGTGTCGGGGTGCTGCTTCGGTCGGAGCGAGTTCACTCCGGGCGGCGGCGGGATTCCATGTAACGAGTCCGTTTCCCGGCGGATCTCGTAACAACGGATTCCTCGCGGCCGGATTTGGCTCGCCGTGCCAGGGTTCACGCAGGATAACGCGAGGGTTACGGCGGGACGCGGACGGTCGGGCACGGGTGATTAACGACACGAGTATTCCAAATGTTCGTCACTGTCCCGGCTTCGCGTCTCGGTGGTCGGCGGTCGCGATTCGGGTCTCGATCGCTCGGCGTTCGGGGCCGTACGCGGCGGCGTATCCGGACCAGGGTAGTTTCGACGGGCGGAGAGCCCGTGCCCCAGGGCGGCCGGCGAGGGGCCGGCTGCGGGTGGTTCGCTCTCCGTGGGTGTGTGGGCGGAAGCGGAGGTATCGGGTTAACGGAGAAGTAAGGTACTCACTCTGGATCCGGTCCTCGATCGCTCGGCGTTCGGGGCGGCTCTCCAGATGAACGGGCACGCAGCGGCGTAGGTCGGTGTTCGCGGGTCGCGAATAACTCGTCACACTCGAGGTTATCAGATCCGCGGTAAACTCGTACTCGCGAAACTCGGCGGGCGGTTTCTCGGCGACCGAATAGCGCGGGTCGATCGTATCCGGGCGGTCGATATCGGCGGCAGGTGAAACGGTTCGATGCAACTGTTCGCTATCGCGGCGGAAAACCAAAAAAGGCCGTTTTCCGGTCCGTCTCTCTCGTCTTGCCGGGCGAGGGGGTGCGGTGCGGTACGGTTCGCGGCCGGCTTTTCCGGTGTCGTCACGCATCCGGCGCGCCGGTGTCGCATCATGGCGGGTTCCGGTTCCCGCCAAGATCGGTTCGGTGATGCGGGGCTCGCGGGGGCGCTCGCGGGTACCGGCGGATCTCGGTATCCGTCGGTCGTGTTCGGGGGCTCGGATTCGGGCGCGTGCGGTCAGGAACAGGCCTGGCGCAGCCAGGTCTGTTACAATCTTTCATCAAGATATTTCAACCATGGATATTTCGGAGTTACAAAGGAAAAGAGAAAAGCTGAAGTAAGGCTGAAGCCGATGTAAAGCTGAGTACTGTTGGACATTTGCTAATGTAGGCAAGGCGGAAGTCAAGCAAGGTGGATACACTTTAAAATTTGTTTACATCAGAAATAGGTAAGCTTTTGTATCCAATTTTTCTTATTCAGCATTTCCTTAAGTGAACTCTTATGTAGAATGCATTCCTGTATAGTAAACTCCTCCTAGGTAAAGGATTTTTCACATAAACACAAAACTAGAGCCTACAATGTACCCGCGTCGGCACATTTTCAAGCTTTCGAACAATAATGTTTAATAAAAATATAATTGGCTATATATATTATTGGCTGTATATAAAGGAAAGTCCGCTTTATCTCTTGACTCAAACTTGAACTTTCTCGCGTGTTTAGTTTTTGCGTAACACGTTATTTTTTATCAAAATCGTGGATTTTTACGAAAACCAATATTTTTTGAAAACGTTGCGTGATAGAGCAATTCTGTTGGCGGATTTGGTTTTAGAATGACAAAGTGTATAAGAATCCCCCAACAGGTGTTGCAAAATTTTTTTGGTGTTGGACAGTGTAACTGTTAGGAGTATGAGAAATCGAAATGAACTTCTCTCACCGATAACCGCTTTGAGCAATCGAAAGAGTTTTTCTTCATCGAAAACAGTTATAGAGGAGGATTCAATTTTTTGGGCACTAATAATTGTTATTTGTAACCTTATCTTAAATTTAAAAAATAATCCATTTTTTATTAATGATTTTTATCGTTGAACATTTTAGAATAACTATCATTTTTGGCCCCTGTTTTTAATACTTCCTCTTAACTATTAAAATTGTTGTAACATGTTACTTATGTTATGCTATTTGCTGATCTGTTCGACAATATTTTATTTCTAGCATTATCTTCCTATTTTACTTGTTTTTACTTTTACTTTTTAATTATTTTAATAATCTGAGCCTATAGCCTGATGAGTAATGTTAATATTTTTCTGGTTTATGGTGCTAATATTATCGTTATTAATATCACATAGAGTTATAATACACGCGTGTTTACACTCGGACTGTGTTATATTTTGTGCCGGATGATGAATTGATTAAATGTCATGTTTTTTAACAATGTTTATTTATTAATAATAATACACGGCACTATCACATGCCGAGTTAACATTAGGTGATTGGTTAAATTCGGAACAGTGGTAGCAGTGTGGAAAGTAACGGACTGTGTTTTTCTGAGGCGCGAATGATTCTGACTATGTGTTTAATTTTGAATAGTTCAGATGCGCGAATGATTCTAACTATGTGTTTAATTTTGAATAGTTCAGATGCGCGAATGATTCTAACGCTGCTGTCCCGAGGCACCGACGAGGTATAGAATAGACCTATCATCTTATGGGACTTCGTGTCTCACGTTCTGAAATACCGACTCTTCAAAAACTCAAAGGTTTTGCTATGCCCTCTACGATTTAGAGTGGTGAGTTTAGGAATTATATTGAATTACTGGTATCGGGGGCGTAGTTGCCAAATAACATCGGAGAATATTCGTCGCATAGTTGCCAGTTTACCGTTACTGCCGTGTAACGCACAGCGCGTATTTTCGGTTACTTTCCAAGTTACAGTGCCAATTCTGGAAAACTAAACCAAACGAGCCATTGCATGATTAATTGAATCTGAATATTTCATCTCTGTTTAAATACAATGCTTTCTGTCTCTATACTCACTTTAAAGCTAAATAAATGCTTTTTCAATTTATATAAAGAAACTTTTATTCATTGATAGTAAACATAATAATAATTGTTGTTGAAAATTGAAATACCTATCTAGCGCTATTTTTATCTTGAAATTGTTTCATGTAAACTGTTGTTGGCTTCTTCGAATCTTCTGCTACGAAATACAATTTTCAAAAGGACGTAAAAATATTCAAAAGATTGTCACTAAAAATTTAAATGACAGTTGTTATGCGAGATTCCATATTCGTTGCAAGTTGCGGCGTGTCTGTTATTATATATTGACATTACATGTAGAATCATTAGTTATTTTTTCCAAATATTCTCATAAATTGTGCAAGAATTTATTAATTATAAACAATAAATTTGTATAAAATTCTGTTTACTACTGATTTGACTTATCGTTATACCGTAAAAGCATACAGGAGTTCAGATTTAGCTGATCTTTTACCATTATTGCTATCAGTTTCGAAACAATTGCTTATCAATAATAACAATATCGAAATTATTATCGATAATAACAGACATGCCGCAACTTGTAACGAATATGGAATAACAACGCATAACTACTGTGATTAAAATTTTTAGTGACAATCTTTTGAATATTTTTCCGTCCGTGTTGAAAATTGTATTTGATAGCAAAAGGTTCAAAGAAGCCAACAACAGTTTATATGAATCAAATACAAGATAAAAATAGCGCTAAATAGGTATCTCAATTTTCAACGACAATTGTTATTATGTTTACTATCAATAAATAAAAGTTTATTTATGTAAATTGAAATGAGTATAGAAGCAGAAAGCATTGTATTTAAACAGAGATGAAATATTCTGGTTGAATTAATAGCTAATTCCACAAAATAATACAGTGATTATTAATAATCACATTTTTATTAATTGTCTGTAATTAAAAGATCAGTACCTAATATGAAACACAGGATGTAATAAACAGTACCATTTTATGTATGTAATAAATTATTAAAAAGTAATATCCAATACATGTAGGATTCAGAATGTAGACAGTCTCAAGGAAAGAAATGATATATTGATACATATATTATATGTGTATATCGACCTGTTCGTTCTCACTTCCAAAGATTATAACTACTGGCTATTTAGTCCTTGGCGCTCGCAATTATACTTTTCTGATAGGGACTGAAACTGTTCTGCAAATAGCTGTTTCAGACTGTTATATATCGGTTCTGACTGAAACAGTTATCGGGGATCTCATTTACATATTTTACCTAAACTGTTGTTAGGGTGTTGTGCACTCCCAGTGTACAGTAAAGGTAATGCCATCCATAGTATAAAGGACATTGGTTTTTTCAACCCTGCCGGTGAATAGCGGTCGATCAGTCGGTTCACTTGCAATTGGCTACCTGAAAAAAAAAACGAAATTTCGAAGGGGAAGTATCGAAGTAACACTTTCCAACAATTATGTAAAAAAAAACTATTATATTCGCTTTTTCACCAGGTCAGGTGTATATAAATATATATATATTTTTTTAAAAACTAACAAATTCAAAACGAAATTAATAATAACTGAATGTTATTCGCTATCCGACTCATTCTCAGTACTTTGAATGTGATCCCCATTCACGTTCTTCCAAACAATCTCGATCTATCTTTATATTAATATTACTTTTCGAATAGGTATAAAACATATAGTAAAAGCAAATTAGGAATAAATAAAAATGATTGACATATAATTATTGCAAAATTGTATTATGCATAGAAATGATTATTATATGATTATTAATAACAATTTCCATTCTCGTACGCATTCTATGCAAAAGAAATGTATTTCATATCGTGATATACACGAATATTGAATTATTTCAGTAAATTCCGCACCGTGACTGCGTCTGTATTGGCAGAGATTTCTAACTTTTGTCTGTGGCCTGTTGCCTGCCTGTGGCCGACACGCTCCATCATTGGCATCTCAGGGGTGTAGAGGGGAGTGGACTGTTCTGGGGTTCTGGTAGCAAATGACACGATTTTCGGCACTTGGACTTTATTGCGAGCACCCCGTGCGCCACTCAAGCGGCCAGCAGACACGCTCAGCCCTTATGGGCGACGATTTTGGGCGCCCAAACAACTTCGGCATCTTGCCTGTCTTGTCTGGGGCGACCCTTTATTATGAAGAACCGAAATGATGTAACTGTTACGAGAATATCGGTTCCAGCTTATATCGGTAACGGTCATGGTTCTGGAGAATCGATATTATTTCGGTTCTATAACTGTTGTTCTTTGGTTTTGGATTTCGGTTTCGGTTTCGGTTTCAGTTTTGTCATTCTGAATTCTGTATTGTGCTGGCCTTATTCATTTATTATTTAAGTAGTTATTTATTGTTATTTATTAATTAAACCTTTTTTTTTAATAAATAAGTTTTTGTAATAGAAATTTGTTTCGATATTAGTTATTTGAATTATTATTTCAATAATAATTTATTGTTAAAATACTAATTCAAATAAATCATTTTTTGTAACGACCAAAGAATATGGAATATATTAGGTCGTGTAATATGAAATGTCGAATTTCTTATCCCTTGCGAAGTTTCAACTTATTGGGATATGGGATTTATGACAATAAACACACAGTTGATTATAATAGAAAACTGTTTTATTCAAAGATACGGAAGGGTTCTGTTAGCTCTCGATACCTCGACACTCTGGACGAGACTAACGCAAAATATGCAACGGAAAACCGTTGCTTAGGTTTGAAACCGTAAACGGAAGGAAAGGTCTGGGCCTGAAATGTGTTTATGACACCCCCCCCCCCCCGACCTTTAAGAGTCGCGGTACTGCCAGAGATCTACATAAAGTACAACATATATACATATTTCGAGATACATCTCCTTTATCTAAAATATATATGCATCTATCAACTGAAGAGTTTTTAAAACCTCTTTCTATAAGCGCTTGTTCGAAAACCTCAAGCCAGCATCTTGCTGCTTGTTTAAGTCCATATGACGCTTTATTCAATCTACATACTTCATTGTTGCTACTTTTAATTCCTTCAGGAACTCTCATGTAAATTTCTTCTTTTAACGTACCATTTAGAAATGCTGTTTTATTAACGTCCATGTGATGTACTAACAAATCAAACTGATTTGCAAATGCCAAAATACATCTAAAACTTGAAATCCTTGCAACCGGTGCAAATGTTTCGTTATAATCTACTAAATATTGCTGACTAAAACCTCGTGCAACAAGGCGAGCCTTATATTTTAATGGATTTCCATGTTCATCATTTTTAATAGTAAATACCCATTTACAATCAACAATATTTTTATTATTAGGCTTTGGTACTAGAGTCCATGTATTGTTAATTAAAAGGGAATTAATTTCATCTTTAATAGCCTGTTCCCATTTCATTTTATCATCCCTATTTTCGATTTCATGATATGATTTAGGAACTTCATAAACAATAGACCGAACGGATAGATAATAATCATCTGGCATTTCTTCTTTGTGGTGTATTTAGGATCAGGTTAGGTGGTGGCCTGCCGCGACGTACGAGTATAATGTGATATTTATTGAAATTAACACAAGTTACTTATAAAAGGTATTTTCACCTGCCGGCCATGTGGTCTCGGCCTTGCCCGAATAGCGACTAATTACGCACACACAATACGTGCGCGGCTAGCGTGCGCAGTCGCTCGCACCACTCACGCATACGGCACACATTACGTATACGACATTCTTCATTATAAGCAACAGTTGGACGATGTTTGGTCCTATCGCTCCTCCTTAATTCGGGAGACAATTTTCCTGTTTCATTATCATTATTATCATTTTTGTTACTATTATTATTGAAAGATTCATTGCACGTCGTTATCTGTTTCTATTACAGATTTATTAAGTTCATTACTTAATTTGGCATTTTCATTTGTTTCGACTACCTTTGTTGTAGTTGTATCTAATTTATCATTATTAGATTTTTGAGAGATTACTGATTTAGATTTATCAGTTTCAGATCAAACCATTACTGGCCTTGAAACTACAAAATTACTTTATAACCATTTGCTTCGTATCCAACTAGAATACCTTTCCAGGATTTATCCTCAAATTTTGATTCTCTGGTTTTATTATGAACATACACAGTTGATCCGAAAACCCTTAAGTATCTTAATTGAGGCTTTTTCGTACGCCACATTTCATATGGTGTTTTTGATTCTTTCAAAACCCTTGTTGGAGTTATATTTAACGAATATGTAGCCGTTAAAGCAGCTTCTCCCCAAAAAGCTTTGTCTAAACCAGCTCCAGCTACCATAGCCCGAGCCTTTTCCGTTATGGTTCTCACCATACGTTCAGACACACCATTTAACTGTGGAGTACGTGGTAGCTTATGCCTTTTTCAACGCAATAATCTTTCATTTCGTTTGACAAATACTCCCTACCATTATCACTATGTAAATTTACTAATTTTAAATTAAAATGAGCTTCGCTTTTGGCAACATAATCTCGAAAGGCAGAAAATACATCTGACTTCCGAGCAATTAATATGTAACGCAATAATGAGAGTATATTCATCCAGAAACAAAACAAAATAATTTCTTTCATTAATTGTAGTTGGAGTGATTGGACCACAAACATCTGTATGAACAATGAATAATGGGCGTCTTACATGACTTTTATCTTTAGCTTTTCGAAATGGTACTCGTGCTTGTTTACCGTTTACACAAGCTTCGCATAAATTATCGTTTACTCTAACTTTTTCTATTTGCTTTATATCCGCAAACATCTCTTTATTCTTCAACTCTAAGAATTTATTTTTACCGATATGCCCTAAGCGCTGATGCCATAATGTATAATCATCTCTTCAGCACTAGTTGCTTGAGCAACACAATTTTTAAAATTCATATTAAGCATAAATTCAATAGCAGTTAAATTGTTCAAGGGCTTACATGATATTACAACGTTACCATTTTTATGTATTTTTACTCCTTGTTCGTCAAACGTCACGCTCATTCCTGCCTGCTGAATTCTTCGGACCGAAAGTAAATTGTACGGTACATCTGGACAGTAGAATACATCCTGCAGCGTCCCTTGTATACCCCTGTTGGTGGTGATATGTATGGTACCCCTCTTTGTTGCACTAATGTATGTACCATTCTTCGCAACGGAAATTTTTACTGGTACAGGAAGTGTGTCAAAATTTTCGGCTACATATTCTCTGTTGATTATGTAATCCGATGCACCCGAATCCAAGATAAATGTAGTTTTATCTTGATCAGATTTGTCCTTCTCTTCATATTCTCCCACCATAAACGCAACACGTGATGGGTCATAATTTGTTGAGGATGTATTATAATTTCCTGAAGATGCAGATGGTTGTATTACTTCAATTGTTTCAGCCATTTTCTCACTTTGAATATTTGAATGTTTCACTTGTTTTTTATAATAATAGCAGTCCTTTTTAATATGATTTGTTCTCCCGCACTGATAACATCCTTTAATTTGTCCTTTAAAGGCTATAGCCGGTTTTGGGGGTCAAATCTGCCCTGGAAGGGATTTTATTCCAATTTGCGCCATTCGATAGCCTACCAAAAAAGATACCTTTCAACCAAGTTTTAGCCCTATAGCTCATCTGTAAGGGTAGTTATAGAGGAAAAACGAAAATCCAGTTTTTGGCCCATTTTCCCCATTTAATGACAATTTTAAATTCTGAAAAAAATGTGACACATTTCTGACACCAAACCGCATACTTTGAATCGTTTTCAGATTTTTCCGTTGCAAACTTTGGCTGTAAAAATCGAAAAACACGAAAAAAATCGAAAAAATGCAGATTTCATATGGAAATCGAAGAGACACTAGAACAGAATTAATTTAGCAATGAGATATTGTCCTAAGTATTATGCTCAATTTTTTTCAAATTCCTGCGATTAGTGCGTCATAGTAGGAAAAAATAAAAACCACTTTTTTCGGCGTTTTTTCCGTGAAAAACTACCGTAGTAGCACAAAATATTGTATACATATTCATACAATATTAAAAAGAGATACAATCTGTTTTTAATATTTAAATATACATATAACATTTATTCTACATTAAGAAACAAATATTCTTTTTGAAATATACAGGAAATATCTATTTCATGTTACGAGAAAAATATTTTTTTCTAAATATAAAATGAATCTTTATTTAATATTAGAAATGGAATATTTTTTTCCTAATATACAGATAATATTTATTTCATATTATGAAAAGAATATTTTTTTCTCATTATAAAATGAATCTTTATTTAATATTAGAAATGGAATATTTTTTTCCTAATATACAGATAATATTTATTTCATATTATGAAAAGAATATTTTTTTCTCATTATAAAATGCATCTTTATTTAATATAAGAAATAGGATTTTTTTTTAAATATGCAGGAAATACTTTTCATGGAAAAATATTTCTTCCAGAATATGGAAGTCATACAACTTTCATATTACGAATGACATATTGGTTTCAAATATAAAATAAATCTTTATTCAATACTGGAAGTAAAATGTTTACTTTTAATTTACTTTGAATTCGAGTGTGTCACTTAATCGACATACATTTATATTATAAGAACATTACGAACTTTTTAATCTTATACAGTTCAATCACGTTGCGTGAGACATAAGAGTTATGATTAATTAATTAATTAATTAATGTTCTTACTATGTGCGACAAAGTTGCACGAACAATAATCGTAACTCTTATGTCTTACGCAACGTGATTGAACTGTATAAGATTAAAAAGTTCGTAGCAACAGACTCCCTATAGTATTGGAACCTATTCGAGATCTTTCTCGGCTTTGTCTAAACAGAGTCTGGAGATTATACTCGCTGCGCTAGAAAATATAAACATTCGACTGCAGTCAAAGTATTTGGGAGAGGTCCTGGCCTTATTTCAGCGGAGATCATTCATTCTTTAGCGAGCAATCTGTGTTGGGACGCAACGTATACAATGTGAGACCCACGAATGTATCTCTAGAATGAATTTGACACCAAATCCCAAGACTTCGACCACCCGACTAGAAGAAATATATCAGTCTAAGTGTCGAAGGCTCTTGAGCTCGAAGCGACGGGACTCGTCCGATTTTTTGTACGACTTTCCGGCGCCATAACATTTACAGTTTAAGACAACGTCTGGACCATTTTCTAGATCTCACCCCCAATTTTCTCCCACTTTGCTTCATCACCTCCACCACAATTTTTGCGTTCTAGTCTTCAGTCTTCAGCCAGCTCTTACATAACGAACGGTTTGACTGCGGAACGCGACCTATATGTATACATAGTATAATTATAGTATAGAATAGTATAGAAAAGTTATTATAGTATAGAATAGTATAGAAAAGTTATTATAGTATAGAATAGTATAGAAAAGTTATTATAGTATAGAAATACGTAGCGTGCGTGTAGTGTAATAATACAAACGGATACCTCTCTACACCTGCATTTCATCGATCGCAGAAAAGGTAAGTACATTTATGTAATGTATAATAAATAAATAAATATATATATATATTTCATTTTCTAAAGACTTGCAATTAAAGTTTTGGTAAATGTTACGTTTAGGGGAGGCACCTTGGATGACATATGTTGTCAAGGTCAACATTCTGAACAACTTTTCTCTATACCTTTATCCGTCGCTTGGACTTAGTTTGCGAAATAATTGCAAAAAACTTTCGTTAAATTTTGGTTACAAGTACAGTTTATTCTCATACAATCTGTCACTGAACACTAATTGAAATATACAGAATCATATACGAGTTGTTTTGTGGTTAGTTTGGCGGTGAGAGCCGCCCGACTACGCTTACAATGTTCCACATTTTGATTTCGTACATGTGTTTTTATTTCACGCGTAGGTTGCCAACCCAAATGACTTTTTTCCTTAATACTTGCTTCATTTCCACGCACATATTAGTCGTTTTTGCCTTCAATACTGAAAATAACTGTTGCATTTTTCAAACTTTTTTTGTTCATAACTTTTTAATTAAAAACGAGCAAAAAGGTGACCTTGACAACATATATCAAGGTCAAGGTCATCCGAGCTGCCTCCCCTAAACGTAACATTTATCAAAGCTTTCAAAGATAGTTTTTCATATACCATTTATTTTGCAGTTACACAATTAAATTTCACAATGGCCGAAAAACGTTACAAAAAATATAAATTTATAAAGAAACAGATAGCTTTCAATCAGAGTCAGATGAGTCTTCATACCGAAGAAGAAAGTATAATCATGCCAAATAATTCGACAACAATTAATGACCCCGTCATATCCGATCAGAGTTCACAATTTGATCTTCAAATTACAAATAATAGGAGTAACACAAATTACATTACAGATGATACATCTACTGCTTTTAGAAATTTAAAATTAATTACCTTTTTAAAAACATGGTCCCTAGAAAATAAAATCAATCATACCCAACTAAACAATTTATTAAAAGGCTTGAAGGACTTTTTTCCTGATTATCAGATTCCACGCGATGCACGAACTATATTAAAGACTATGCGCTCATCAAGCAATATTACATCACTTATTAGCAAAAAGAATACGATAGCTCAATATTCATATTTAGGTATAAAGCCGCATTTATTTACTTTATTAGAAAATGAAAGTGTATTGACGGAGCTGAAAGAAACATTTATGTTTCAATTAATTTTTAATGTCGCTGGTATTCCACTTTCAAAAAGTTCAAATAAACAGTTTTGGCCCATTTTATGCAAAATAGTATTGAAACATTGTACGGTGCCCCCTTTTCCAATAGCAATATATTATGGCGATGCAAAACCTAATTCCTTGACTGATTATTTAAATGATTTTGTACATGAATTGAACGATATTTTAGAATATGGATTATTTTACGATGGTAATAATTTTAAAGTAACTGTTATATGTTTTACGTGTGATGCACCTGCGAGAGCATTTTTAAAAAATATTAAAGGACATACGGGTTACAAAGGTTGCGAAAGAAGTACAGAAACGGGTATATATTACAAAAAACGAATTGGTTATGTAAAACGTGACGCTAGCGCTCGAACGCATTCCCATTTTGAAAACTTTCACGACATTGCTCATCATCCAAATAATCAAACAACACCTCTGTTAAATATAATTAAACTCGATATAATAAAACATTTTGCTCTAGATTATATGCATTTATGTTGC
Source organism: Halictus rubicundus (assembly GCF_050948215.1). Lineage (NCBI taxonomy): Eukaryota > Metazoa > Arthropoda > Insecta > Hymenoptera > Halictidae > Halictus > Halictus rubicundus. The sequence goes on along the minus strand of NW_027488679.1, from coordinate 495,447 downwards.
TTAGGGGTAATGAAAAAATTACTCGGTCATTGGTGCAAAATACAACTTGGAATTTCAGATAAGAATAAATTATCAAAGAGAATGACATCTTCAGCAAAATATGTACCCAGTGAATTTAATCGTAAATCGCGTCCCATATCGGAGCTACCTCGATTCAAAGCTACTGAGTTCCGACTATTCCTTTTATACTTGGGACCCATTCTGTTAAAACAAATTCTTCCAGATAATTATTATGATCACTTCTTGTTATTTCATGTCGCTATTAGAATTTTATTACATAATAAGTTATATCCAAACGCAGAGTGGTTAAATACAGCTCGGGGAATGTTATTTAAATTTGTTGACAATTGTCCTAGCCTTTATGGCAGAGAATTTTGTACATATAAATATTCATAATTTAGTGCACATTTCAGACGACGTAGAAAATTTAAGATATTCTTTGGAGGAATTAAGTTGCTTTCCTTTTGAAAACTATTTAGGAAAGCTAGTAAGCATGCTACGTAGATGGAATAAACCTTTAGCACAAATAACAAATAGATTATCGGAAAATGGAATGCCTACAGTCACGGAAAATATTAATACACAAATAAGGATTACAATCAGCAATAACAGAAAAACAATACAACTTCCTTATTTTAAATTAAAAGCGTATGGATTTTGTGACCGTTATGTCTTTTTAAAAAATGGACATGTCCTACAAGTCACAGACATATTAGAAAACAGAATAGTTGGGAAATTATCAACAAACTTAAAAAATTTTTATAAACACCCTATTAAATCCAAAATAATAGGATTATTTAAATTTGATAAATTGACTGATGAAATTTTGTCTTACGAACTAAATGAAATTTTGTACAAATCATTCGTAGTTAAATGCCATTCATATTTCGTAGCATGTGAACTGCTTCATCAGTATCACTAAATTTAAGTTTAATTACGTTATTTTAAAGTAAATATTAATTGAGGTATTTATAAATTTATATTTTTAAGGATTATTTTATATAATTTTTAAAATGTCGCCAACGAGAAAAGTATCCAAAATTCCAAAACACAATATATCCAAAAAGCGCATTATTTTCGAATCATCCGATTCATCTGATTCTTCGAAAGAAAGCCAACCAATTGAGCCATCGCAAATAGAAACACCAAGTAAGTCGGAAAATAGACAAAAATGCTAAATCTTTATTATAAATATCAAAATAGTAATCAATTATACATATAATAAGATAATAAACTTAAGGTGATAATAATACTTTGTGATATTCTCCACAGATGTACATAGTATAACAACAAATAAGGATGAGGGACAATTGGCCGCATTAAGTCGGCAATATATCGAAATAAAATACGACGTAAAATTAATTTTAAATAAATTAGAGGATATTGAAAGATTATTAAATGTTAGAGTAACGGGTGGAAGCAGCCATGACGAATTAGATAATAATTTTCTAAATCAATTACCATTAGCGTCGGTAGTTGCCATCAACGATTTTGATACGATGATATCAGAACACACAGAAAAATTTAATTCGGTGGTTTGTATTTACTGTTGTTTGGTATGTGGTACATATATATAATCTGTAATGTTGACATCAAATAAATAATGGCATATATTTTTCAGGTACAACTGTTATATCTAGTCGGTGGAGACACCAACAAAAAAATTATTTATAATATGCTTCGGAAAATTATGTCAAATGAAGCAGCTACGAATTATTCCGGATAAGGAAAGAAGAAAAAATTATCATTTGTAAATTTAAAATTATATGATGCTGTAATGAGTAAGTAACTATAATTATTACTTTTATGTATTGCCACGAGCTATACGTAATACATATGTATGTATTTTGTTTCATTTTTAATTTCACAGCTGCCACAAGAAGAAGGCAAACTACAATTACGGAGGTGGAAATAAGACAATGCGTGTCTTTATTTTTAGCGACAGCCAAGTCAAGGCTGTAAGCTTATAAATATATATAAAATGTATCTTTATTTCAAGCGTATTCAATAAAAGTTAAATTAATATGCCATCAAATCCGTATTCATTATTATATATGTATCATTTGTTCCTTTGCCTTTTTTCCCTAGCTTCTTTCGCTTTACTAAATTCAATTTTCAGAGAAAGTCATACTTTGATTATAATAAAAAATCTTAAACAATAAAGTTCCATAAGATTCTGTTCACAGCTCCTTCAACACTTTTGAAAGGTAGTGTATCTTTTATGGTGCCACTAGTATTGTTAGTGAAAATTGAAATGTTGGCAAAATGATTTCATCTGATGATTCGAAGGGGTAGGAACACTACGTTACAGATCACCGAGGTACAACAACCGCGTAGGCCACGTCACAAGGAGGGATGGGTGACCGCTCCAAGGAATGCCCGCGCCGCGCTCACGTGTGCCCATATTTTCAGTTCGCGTTTGGAATCGAAGTTTTAAAAGATACATATTTAACATTACATAAAAAAAAACACTAAATCCCGATCTAGAGAACCACAATCAGCGCAAGCCAAATATATAAAAGTGAGTTAAATATATTTTTTCAAACATCAAACCAATATTTTTTGAGCCACACATTTTAATATAAAGCAAACATTCGATTCAAATATTGTATACACATACATTAAATGTAAAATAAACGTTTAAAAAATATAGACTAACCATTCATAGAATATAACAGAAATATTTATTTTACATTTTTTAAATATTGATTGTATATTTTCTGAATATTTACATTACGTATTTTAAATATCTCTTTCATATTTGATGAATATTTAATTTACATTTCTTTAACATTTATTTCATATTTCCTGTATCTGTATATAATATTTCAATCTGATATTTATTTCATATTCAAAAGTGTGGCTCAAAAAATATTTATTGAATATCTGAAAAAAATATTTAACCAATATTTTGTGCTACTAGGGTTCCCTCAACGGATTTTGAAACTGGTATAGAAAATCTAAAGATGGTATTGCGTGTTGCGGAGGGATTTGGTCTAAAGATCAATTGGAAGAAATGCAGCTTCTTACAGACTAAAGTAGAGTTTTTAGGGCACATAATTGAAGACGGAAGTGTTCGTCCATCAGAAAGGAAAACAGAGGCGGTTATGAAATTTCCACAACCACAAAATTTCAAGCAAAATCAAAGTTTTTTAGGTTTGGCTGGTTACTTTCGAAAGTTTATCGCAAACTATTCTGTGATCGCACGACCGTTAACAAACTTATTGAAATCGAACGTCAATTTTCACTTTGGGGAGGAAGAAAAATTTGCATTTGCGAAGTTAAAAACTATATTGAGCAATAGTCCAATTTTAAAATTATATAGATTAGAAGCGGAGACTGAACTACATACGGATGCTTCGATGCATGGTTATGGTGCAATTCTTTTGCAGCGTAATAATATTGATAACAAGTTTTATCCGGTATACTTTGCAAGTGGAAAAACGACACCAGCAGAATCGAAATATATTAGTTACGAGCTGGAAGTTTTGGCAGTAGTTAAAGCCCTACGAAAATTTAGAATATACTTGTTGGGTATACCATTTAAGATAATCACAGATTGTCAAGCGTTTACATTAACGATGCGTAAGAGAGATTTATGTGTTCGAGTTGCGAGGTGGGCTCTTTTATTAGAGGAATTTAATTATAAAATAGAACATCGTGCGGGAAATAGTTTAAGACACGTAGATGCGTTAAGCCGAAATCCGTTACCGGAGTGTATGTTAATGAACGAATGCGAGGATACCATAATTGCGAGAATTCGTAAAGCGCAGTGTGAGGATGAGACTTTGAAACCGACTTTCGAAGCAGTGAATGAAAAACGATTAAGTGGGTTCGTAATACAGAATAGACTGTTGTTTAAGGAAATTGAGGGTGACGTGAAACTAATAGTGCCGCGTACTATGCAATCGCAAATTATTCGACGCGTACACGAGAATGGTCATTTCGGGAGTTCAAAAACAGAGACTCTAGTTAGAAAAGATTATTGGTTCACAGACTTAAAATCAAAAGTTGAGAAAGTGGTGCGCAATTGTGTTCCGTGCATTCTAGCCGAAAAGAAACATGGGAGACAGGAAGGATTTTTACATTCTATTGACAAAGGGAATATTCCATTAGATGTGTATCGCATCGACCATCTCGGGCCACTGCCATCCACACGAAAGAGTTACAAGCACATTTTCGTGGTCGTGGATGCATTCTCGAAGTTTGTGTGGTTGTATGCCACAAAAACTACAGCTACCTCCGAAGTAGTAGAACGTTTAAAGAAACAATCAGCGATTTTTGGAAATCCTCGGAAAATTATCTCTGATCGTGGCACTGCTTTTACTTCAAATGATTTTCGGGAATATTGCAAATCAGAAGCAATAGAACACAGTCTGATAACGACAGGAATGCCAAGAGCTAATGGACAGGTAGAGCGTGTGAATAGGACACTTATACCAATAGTAACAAAGTTGTCTGCGCCCAAACCGGATGAGTGGTATCGCTATTTGGATATTACTCAGAAATTTTTAAATGCAACACCTCATAGAAGCATCGGTACAACGCCATTTAGATTATTGTTTGGGACACACCCAAGAATGAAGAATAACACAGATATTCGTGAATTGATAGAGAGGGAATGGATTGATATGTTCCAAAGCAACAGAGAAGGGCAATATTCTAAGTCGGAAGAAATGTTTCATTTTGGAATTGAAATAGCTTCGAGTGCAAAGGGTTAAACAACATTTTTATATAAAACTTAAAAAGTTACATACCTTCATCGCGTAGATCTGGTTCGACGGTTCGACGGCTTCGGCAAGACTAACTCGCAAGCTCCGTCAGCCGGATGACCTGACTACTTCAGTGGGGGGATTTTCGTCAGGGTTTTTGCGCATGCGCGTCCGGCGCAGTAATGGATCTATATCGTGGCGAAAGTAGTAGGGTACTATTATTGGCAGGAAAAACCAGAAGTGTCCAGGACGAGACGACGAAACAAGCGTGTTACATATTTTTGATAAATTATTATTACCATTTGATTGGCATACACATGTTATACATTCATTTTTCATAATCAAATCACTATGCGAAATTATACGGGATGACTAAAGTACCCCATTTTAGCCAAAATTGTACTTTACTCATGCTATAATCGTCGCACCTACGTCAACAAATCCGATCAATATCCCATCACTAGACCAACAAGGAAGCGAATCATCCACCAATATCTCCTTCTTTTTCCTTCATACGATCATGTCCCTGCGCAGACCAGGACCTTACAGAAGTGGCCCCTTACCTAGGCGGATTGCAATTTCCAGGAAGACCGTCCTGGACCCAGATTTCATTGAATATTTGTGTTTTAATGTTTTGATGATCGCTGATTACGAAATTGAACGCAAAATTTAAAAAAACAAAATGGCAGATCCAATATGGCGAACGTGTACGTTAAAAAATTGTTCGTTCTGTTAAAAAATTAGTATTCTAAGGTTTTCGGGATCGCCGGTTACAGATCTGAACTCAAAATTAAAAAAATGGCGGTCGTGTATTTGAAAAAATTATTTGATTTCCGCAAAAATTTGAAATATAATGTTTTGAGGTCTCTGATTGTGGACGTAAATTTTGAAATTAAAAAATATTACTGATTCAAATTTTTTTAATCACAAGGAAAACTTTCCTTGTAAAACGAATTTCGGTATCGCACGATGCTGAAAAATTACATTAAAAAAACATAAGTCGTGTCTCTGAGAGTAAAACTGTCGCGATTTACTCTCGAGAGAAAAATTCGTCAGTGTTTTATTTTGCAATATAGGAATAGCACTCTCCGATAGCATTGGAGAGCTCAAACGGCCACGCACCCTTAAGGGGGCCGGCATGGTTTGAAATCCATATACGTATGCAAGGGTCAAAATCTAGACAAACTGCCGCTTCAATATTGCAATGAGCAGTTTAGAAGTGATCAATTGTGTTTCCTAAAAGTCCAATCTACGTCTGTATAGAGCCCAAATTGCGAATTTCTACCTCATCGTGGAGTAATTTGTAATATTCGGCAGAAAATTCGAATTCTGAAGCAAGTATGACGTCACAAGATTGCTGCCGCTAAGAGATTCTCTTAATTTCGAGAGATTTAGTGTTCGTATCGAAAAAAAGGCTCTATACAGACGTAGCAAAGACATGTACAAACCCGAATTTAAAATGTCTTGTAACTATGCGAATCCCCTTTCTAATGCAGCTGTGAATCCCCTGTCTCGTTCCCTTTATTGTTACCCCTATACGATACCCCTATTACCTTTGTATGAAGCAGATTATGTACAGGGTGTATAAATAGTAACGGTCATCCGTCCTACGGATGAATCTACATCTCTGGATCGGTGGACGTTTATAAGAGAAACTTGCCGTAAAATTGTTTATAACGATTAAACTTGTTGTTACAGTTTCTTTTTTACATTGACACCTTCTGCTGATCGAGAAGAGAAAAAGATTGAAAGGAACAATATGTCGCAAACAAATAGTTATTGAGATAGAAGCTGTTAAAGTTTTTGCAAAATTGGATTGTGTGGAGTTTACACATATAGGAAATATGAAAGTGATTACTAGGTGACAATCTAACAAAATATCAGAATTTAAAATTACTTTGGAAATTATTGCGATATTTATAAAATAATGATTCTTAAACAAAAAATATTCTGTAATAATTATAGAATAAAAAAAAACAGAATAAATACAATCTACAAGTACTGACAAAATTCAATCATTCTTATGGAGATCCTTAGTAGAAAACGCTGTTTTTTTCTTCGTCAACCGATTTCGATGAAATTTTCAGTATGCGTATCAGTAACATTGATGTACTTGAATAATGATGCAGAATAAAACAATTACGCTGCACAAGAATGTGCTGTGAAAACATGGAATGGCACGGTAGGAGCCGCTTGCTTCCCCTACCAAATCTCTTTCGCGCAGCTCGCATCTTTACCGGGCTGCGGTGCCCCTTCGTCTTTTCCCTCGTACGACTCAGCTTAGCCGACCACGTTGGTGGGAAAAGCGTTTTGCCAGGAGCAGGCATCTGTTCCCACAGATGACCTACATGGCGTTGATCGAAATAAAACATCGAAGTACCTCGAAACGATCAAGTAACAAGATATACAACCCAGATATTTTCTTTGTAGAAGTGTTCTACCGAGAAATGAAAAATTCCGTCTTCAGGACAAATATTTACCAAATGCAGTTTTTAAATATTCAAGACAGGCCCGAATAAAAAACGGTAATAAAAAGTAACCCTCAAATTTTTCTCTACGATTGTGACCAATTGCAATTTTTTGAAAAAAATTCTGTTGGTTTGTGACACTAATTTTTCTAATATCTCGAAAAGATTAAAGTCGTTTGGTCCAATTATTAAAAAATTGTCTTATTAATTGACTGTATGTCTTTAAACGTTACAGTTGTGGACATTACACGACGCTGTAATACTGGTATAACACTATCATCGAATAGGGGGTAGAAACGCAATTATCAGGTAGCATCCTCGTAACAGGCTCTGCTCTAAAGACAGAGGAAAATATTATTTCAGTAAATGGTTCAATTTATTCCAAATCGTTTGCATACTTGGAGAATTACGCGTTTGATTTTAGTGACTTTTTTGTTATTTCAATAAGTCCTCGTTTGCGAAAAGTCAGAGTATTTTATTTGAACAATAAAACGATTCACTCGTTCGATTCTCACTCTCCTTCAAAATACTATTTCATCGGAACTGTGTAATAACGATCGCGTTACGAACGCTGCAAACAATCTTGTTTTATCTGCATTTCGTTTTTCTTATTTGATTTTCCTCAAATGAATTCACAGAGTCGGTCGTTGAAATTGTCGCGCGTGTATGGCAATCGCGATTTCATTCGTGCAAAAAAATCAAATTAATTTTCCCCACGTAGACATTCAATATTACATATGAAGCATAGAACGATTCAGAGAGAAACTCTTCGCGTTTTTGTAATCATATATTGTTCACATTTCGTAAGAGGATGTGTTGCGTTTGATAAAATGTTACACCTTAAAGAAATATTGCCGAAACAAACGCTGGTAGCGAACGCGTTAATTATTTCTATCGGTTTGTTGTCTCACCACTGTATTAATACGAAAATGTGTGCAAAATCGAGGGTGCGCAACAAGATCCAGCAACTCGTAACAGCGTCCCTGGCAACGGACATAGACGCCAGATCAATACTTGTCGCCGCTCGAATTTCCTCTTCTTTTTTTTTTAAGGGTGAGGGGGGAAATGCCGTACGCACACCCCAGAATGGGGTAGTGTGGGGCTCAGGTCGCAGACGTTCGGCGTACCCATACTCACTAAAAACCTAACCTCACTAGGGATGGTCAATAGACCGCCCCTCTACTTCCACGCTCCTAGCCCGTGGTATGAGAGAGAGAATGAGGCCCCACTGTCCGCATTTCTCTCCTTCACTCTTCTCACGGAACTCTTCCCCACATGTCCTTGGCTCTTTTGAATTTCCTCTTCTACAAGTCTTCTGCAAACAGAGGGTAACTTTGTCCCCTCAATTCGTGCTCTCCCTCCTCATCTAGGGACACTGAACGTGGAACGAACGAGGAGTTCATGCAATAAATGAGGTTGCAACAGGCGAGGTTATACTGTAATTATTAATATTTCCATCGATATTTTACCGATCGTATATGACACCACATTTTAAAAGAGGACGTTTTGAAGAATATCATATGATGAAGCTTGTTGCCAAAACAACCGCTAGTAGCAAACACTAGTAGCAAACGCGTTAATTATTTCTCTCTCCGTCGTCATGTTTTCTATAATCGTATCAATTGGTCACAGATTAAATCTGTGATTAAATCATCTGATTAAATCTGGATGAGTTCAAAAACTGTAAGCAATTCTCCCTCTAAATTCTCCTCCCTCGGCCTGGTTTCGGCCTGAAAGAGTACACCACAGGCCGGTGGAGATATTGTTACCACCGGGATGCTTCTGTTTCAACTGGAGAAAAGAGTGGTATTTGCTGAGAACACGTGGGTGGTGCCCACCGCGACACACATTTTGTGCAAAAGACTTATGTTGCGCAAAAAAATTGCCCTTTCCATGGGCGATGCTTTATTTCTAGAGAAACTGTTTGTCCCTGAGCCTCGTGGCTGGAAGAATTATGGCAGTGGAACTAACAAAAGTGAGAACACCTCTCCTCACCGAAACAATGTTTCTCTTTCCTTGCGTCGCACAGTGTGTCGTCCAATGGAAAAAAGTCCGAAAATCAAAGTGTAAGATCTGCAAATTTATGTATCCTAAAATGTTCGTAACAAAACGTAGTTTCTAAAACTGCCTTAAATTTTAACTGAATAAATCAATTTGTTATTAAAATTGAGGCTGAAACTTCACTGTCAAATTCCGCGCATTTTTGAAAACATGCGTCCCTCGCAAGCTATTTGGTTTTTTAATTTGATTTTTACAGGGTGTGTTTAGCATTATTAGACCTTCAATCTCCCAAAAAGTTTTTTTAAATTATCGCAGTTTGTCCTAATTTTTTATGTTTAACATTTATCAACTTTGATTAGAGTTTTAAAAAAAGTACATCAAAGTACACCCGTGAATTTTTTTACAGTAATTGGTGGCACATTAAACTTTAATTTCGCATTGGTTTAAATCTGCTCACATTTGCTCAAGCGGAGAAAATATAAATATTATTAAATTCCAAGAAATAATTCAAGAAGCTAGAGAATTATATTTAAAACATTATAATTGGTATGTGATGCCGGTAACTACGCATAAATTACTTTTCCATGCAGTTGAAATTATTAAAAATACAATTGTTCCTATTGGCAAACTATCCGAAGAAGCTCTAGAGGCTCAACATAAAAATATAAAATATTTTCGGGAACATAATACCCGCAAGACATCAAGAGAAAATTCAAATAAAGACCTATTAAATCGTCTTCTACTGGAGTCGGATCCAATTATTGCCCATTATAAAAAAAAACATACGAAAAAAGAAAAAAAGGATTTTGCAGATATAAGAGACTATTTATTATTAAATGAAACATCCTACTTATCAGATTCCAACTTAAACACTTGTTCTGATGATAGTGAAGCTGAAGTAGCCCTAGTAGCACAAAATATTGGTTAAATATTTTTTTCAGATATTCAATAAATATTTTTTGAGCCACACTTTTGAATATGAAATAAATATCAGATTGAAATATTATATACAGATACAGGAAATATGAAATAAATGTTAAAGAAATGTAAATTAAATATTCATCAAATATGAAAGAGATATTTAAAATACGTAATGTAAATATTCAGAAAATATACAATCAATATTTAAAAAATGTAAAATAAATATTTCTGTTATATTCTATGAATGGTTAGTCTATATTTTTTAAACGTTTATTTTACATTTAATGTATGTGTATACAATATTTGAATCGAATGTTTGCTTTATATTAAAATGTGTGGCTCAAAAAATATTGGTTTGATGTTTGAAAAAATATATTTAACTCACTTTTATATATTTGGCTTGCGCTAATTGTGGTTCTCTAGATCGGGATTTAGTGTTTTTTTTTTATGTAATGTTAAATATGTATCTTTTAAAACTTCGATTCCAAACGCGAACTGAAAATATGGGCACACGTGAGCGCGGCGCGGGCATTCCTTGGAGCGGTCACTTTTTTTTTTTTTTTGAAAAGTTTTTATTTGCAAGGTATAACAGTATATGTATATATATAACACGCGCAAATAAAACTACGAAAAAAATAACCTTATAATATATCAGTCTTATGAAGAATGAACACTTTGGTACTTCGCTTCATTACTATAATATTGGGGGGTATTGCACAGTAGGGGGGCTTAATCAACTATTGACAAAGTCTGTTTTGTCGGACGGTAGTTTAAATACAGGTTAAAAACGTTATAAAAAAAAAAACCCTGTTAGTTATCTAATATATGTGTGTGTGTGTGTGTGTGTGTGCGTGCGTGCGTGCGTGCGTGCGTGCGTGCGTGCGTGCGTGCGTGCGTGCGTGCGTGCGTGCGTGCGTGCGTGCGTGCGTGCGTGCGTGCGTGCGTGCGTGCGTGCGTGCGTGCGTGCGTGCGTGCGTGCGTGCGTGCGTGCGTGCGTGCGTGCGTGCGTGCGTGCGTGCGTGCGTGCGTGCGTGCGTGCGTGCGTGCGTGCGTGCGTGCGTGCGTGCGTGCGTGCGTGCGTGCGTGCGTGCGTGCGTGCGTGCGTGCGTGCGTGCGTGCGTGCGTGCGTGCGTGCGTGCGTGCGTGCGTGCGTGCGTGCGTGCGTGCGTGCGTGCGTGCGTGCGTGCGTGCGTGCGTGCGTGCGTGCGTGCGTGCGTGCGTGCGTGCGTGCGTGCGTGCGTGCGTGCGTGCGTGCGTGCGTGCGTGCGTGCGTGCGTGCGTGCGTGCGTGCGTGCGTGCGTGCGTGCGTGCGTGCGTGCGTGCGTGCGTGCGTGCGTGCGTGCGTGCGTGCGTGCGTGCGTGCGTGCGTGCGTGCGTGCGTGCGTGCGTGCGTGCGTGCGTGCGTGCGTGCGTGCGTGCGTGCGTGCGTGCGTGCGTGCGTGCGTGCGTGCGTGCGTGCGTGCGTGCGTGCGTGCGTGCGTGCGTGCGTGCGTGCGTGCGTGCGTGCGTGCGTGCGTGCGTGCGTGCGTGCGTGCGTGCGTGCGTGCGTGCGTGCGTGCGTGCGTGCGTGCGTGCGTGCGTGCGTGCGTGCGTGCGTGCGTGCGTGCGTGCGTGCGTGCGTGCGTGCGTGCGTGCGTGCGTGCGTGCGTGCGTGCGTGCGTGCGTGCGTGCGTGCGTGCGTGCGTGCGTGCGTGCGTGCGTGCGTGCGTGCGTGCGTGCGTGCGTGCGTGCGTGCGTGCGTGCGTGCGTGCGTGCGTGCGTGCGTGCGTGCGTGCGTGCGTGCGTGCGTGCGTGCGTGCGTGCGTGCGTGCGTGCGTGCGTGCGTGCGTGCGTGCGTGCGTGCGTGCGTGCGTGCGTGCGTGCGTGCGTGCGTGCGTGCGTGCGTGCGTGCGTGCGTGCGTGCGTGCGTGCGTGCGTGCGTGCGTGCGTGCGTGCGTGCGTGCGTGCGTGCGTGCGTGCGTGCGTGCGTGCGTGCGTGCGTGCGTGCGTGCGTGCGTGCGTGCGTGCGTGCGTGCGTGCGTGCGTGCGTGCGTGTGTGTGTGTGTGTGTGTGTACTTAATCTAAAATACGATTACCTAGCATCTTACGGCTGAGTTGTAATTGTGTATTTGTTGTTTGGCTATGTTTACCTACTACTTTGTTAGGGCAAGAACCCTACAAATGACTTTATGGTACGGTCGACCATCTGGGAGTTTTCAGCAATTTCTTTCAAGCATCGAGCTATTGTAATTTCTTTAGCGGACCGGTCTGCAGCCAACATGTGGCACATAAAAATAAAGAGATTTAGAAGGTTGTGAAGGCCATGCCATCGTTTTAGTCTCCCAGGTCCAAGAAACCGTACCATAAAGTCCCAAGGCGAGAGTAACCGGGAATCGGCAACAGCTGTCCTGACCGGCCGGAATTTCCCGTCGTTAGCGGACACCCGCCCACCCGCGAGCGCGAGCGGCCCGGTAACCCCACCAACGACAGCGCGCCTCGGGCGCATTGGAAGGGGCAGCCAATTTTCCGACTCCTCGGAAAATCGGGAACCGCCCCTAAGGCCCCACCCTTGGGCACATAGGAAAGGGGAAACGGGGAGCGGTTTTCGAAGGTGCCAGGGACCGCAGCAAAAACAGACCAGAAGTTTAGAGTCCTCCAAGCAGGAAGCAGGCAAAAACATAGAGTCCTCCAAGGAGGAAACCAGAGTAGCATAGAGTTCTCCGAGCAGGGAGACTGTATTAAATTGTAACACTTGGGTACGCGCATCGTCCAAGTTACGCGGCCGTCAATAAATTCAGTTGTGAACCCAGAACCACTAAGTGTCAAGTCAGTCCCACATCAGTGGGTGGTCCTTCGATTGTAGTCGGCACCAAGTGCAATAACCAAGAAGATCTCGCTTGGTTTAGCGAGCGGGACCTTAACATTTGGTCCTTCGAGCCGGATAGAGCTCAGTGACGAGAAGTTGTTCCTGAGGCTTCAGCATCGCAACACATCAAAGTTGCAACAACGAGGTGACAGCATCAGAGCAGTGCAGCACCACCGCAGATCAGCATCATTGGAGAACGCCACAGCAGTGCAGCACCACAGCAGTGCAGCACCACAGCAGTGCAGCACCACAACAGTGCAGCACCACAACAGATCAGCATCCCTGGAGAACAACATTCCAGTGCAACCACCACGCCGACAGCAGTACCAAGGAATAAGTACCTCTGTTATTCTATTTGCGTCAGTAAAGCGCGATGGCGGAAGATCTAAAAACATTGATAATCGAACGCGGAACGGTCAAGGCGGCGTTCACGCGGTTTAGGACGTTCCTTAGCAAATCCGCGAGCACGACCTCGGTAGGCTCGCTTAAGAAGCGATTAGAAGCGAACATAGGTCTTCATGACACTTTCAATCGCGTCCAGACGCGAATCGAGATACTTGTAGCTGGAACAGACGCCGAACAAATGCACGCGACCGAGCGAGACGATTTCGAAACGGCGTATTTCGATCTCGTAGATCAAGTAGAAACTTTCATTGCGCGGTCTACTCCGAATCACAGTAGAGCAACCACCGTCAGTCCGATATCCGCGCAGGCGACAGATAGCAGTACCACACACATTAGATTACCGACGTTGCAACTTCCTTCCTTTGATGGCAATTATAGTGATTGGTTGAAATTCAAAGATACATTTACATCAGTAATTCACGAAAACAATTCATTAACAGACATCCAACGGTTCCATTATTTAAACTCATCGCTCAAGGGGGTAGCGGCTCGCGTCATTCAAGCATTAGGCGTTTCTGAAACAAATTACAAACAGGCGTGGGAATTACTAAAGTCGCGATACGAAGACTCCACAAGTCTCAAGCGACACCATGTAAATTCGTTACTAGATTTAAAATCCGTTCAGAAGCAATCAGAAGTCACCTTGCGGGAATTTATTGACGACGCTACAAATCACAGGGTAGCGTTAATGTCGTTAGGTGAACCGATTGAAACTTGGGACACCATGTTGGTTCCGCTATTGTCCCGAAAACTAGACCAAGTATCCATGAGAGAATGGGAAAAAAGGATCATTTCTCAATCGAAAATGCCTTCATTCAGTCAGTTTTCCGCATTCATAGAAGAACGATCGAAGTATTTAGCTAATATCGCGGTCAATCTTCCGGTAGCTGCACCCAGAGTCGACCAGCGACCTCGAGTGCCAAGTAACACCCCCCGATACAACTACTTAGCTTCGCACGTAATCAATTCAGCCGGGTGCCCCGTATGCAAGGCAAGTCACGCGATATACCATTGCGAGAGATTTAAAAACTCCAATTTAAGTCAAAAGACAAAAATTGTTCAAGAAGCCCGGCTATGCTTCAATTGCTTAGTCTCGGGGCATCAAGTCAGGGCGTGTACACGGAGCCATTGCAAACAGTGTGGAAGGAAGCATCATTCCTTATTACACAATCCCGACAGCAAACCCGTAGAAGAGAGCTACGCGGTTACAGCAGATTCAGACTCGCGAGAACCACCAGTAGTAGTAGCTAACGTAGCAAACACAATAGGGCATACCGTGCTATCGACAGCGATAGTTCAAGTTAAGGACAAAAAGGGTCAAGCACATGAGTGCCGAGTGTTATTAGATTCAGGGTCCCAAGCAAACTTCATCACCACAGGATTTTGCCAACGACTCGGCATCAAACCGATTGCAATAGATTCTACAGTGACAGGATTAGGAAGGGCGGTAAATTCCATCAAGGGTAAAGCAACAGTAACCATTCATTCGCGATATAATAAATCTCAACACACGGTACAATGTTTATCAATAGAAGCCATCACATCAGACATGCCTAATTTTCAAATGCATAGGGAAAAACTAGAAATTCCGAACCACATAGAGTTAGCCGATCCAGAATTCCATGTACAAAGGCCAATAGATATGCTCATTGGAGCAGGTCTATTTTGGACATTGCTATGTGTCGGTCAACACAGGTCACAGTCGAACCTGCTCTTGCAAAAAACTCAACTCGGGTGGGTCTTAGGGGGCACGCTTACCTGGACAGACAAAAGGACAGTACGAAACAATATGTGCCATTTAATCACACTCAATGACCTACAGTCTCAATTGGAAAAATTTTGGGATATAGAGGAAGTAACTGCAGCCGAAACAAAGATAGTCGATGAATGCGAGGCACATTTTCGAAATACAACGCGACGAGACAAGGACGGCAGATATAACGTTAGAATACCGTTTAAATCAAACGTAAACGAGTTAGGAACTTCGCGAGCGCAAGCCGAACGGCGGTTATATTCAGTAGAGAAAAAATTAACAAGACATTCAGAACTAAGAGAGCAGTATGCAGAATTCATGTTAGAATACGAGACGTTAGGACATATGTCGCGCATTGAACAAGGGACACAAGAGCAGTCTGCCTACTATCTTCCCCACCACGCCGTATTCAAAGAAGGCAGCACGACAACGAAACTTCGTGTCGTGTTCGATGGATCGGCGAAATCCTCATCGGGCCTCTCGTTGAATGACACTCAATTAGTAGGCCCGACAGTTCAAAGCGATTTAATTTCCATTTTAATTCGTTTTCGATACAACAGATACGTCCTGTCGGCCGACATTGCTAAAATGTATAGGCAGATTTTAGTTCATCCAGCAGATAGAAAATATCAGAGAATTTTATGGCGAGCACAGCCACATCTCCCAATTCAAGAGTATGAACTAAACACAGTAACGTATGGCACAGCATCCGCTCCTTTCTTAGCAACTCGTGTACTGCGGGAAATTGGATCAACATGTGCCCACATATATCCGACGAGCAGTAAGGTCATAATAAATGATTTTTATGTAGATGATTTATTAACTGGGGCTCAAACAGAATACGAAATAGAAACGCTCAAGACAGAACTGACGCAAATTTGTTCACAGGCTGGTATGAACCTTCGCAAATGGGCAAGCAATTGTCCAACAGTAACAACAACAGACAGTACAGAGAGCAATCGAGAAATCGCCGTGGATAAAGATCCAAAAACGTTAGGCCTTTTGTGGTCACCGACGACCGACAACTTAATATTTATAGTAAAACCCCCACAGAACCAGCGTATCACAAAACGTACCATTCTGTCCGAAATAGCTCAGATATTTGATCCATTAGGACTGATAGGCCCCATTGTAATAGTCGCGAAAATTATCCTACAAAAACTATGGCAAATTCAGATAGGTTGGGATCAATCAATACCGCAGGACTTGCACAGTCAATGGCTCCAATACCGCCAAGATATTAGTCAAGTAGAAGCAATAAATATCTCGCGATGTGTAATTTCAGAGTGCCTAAATGGCATAGAACTGCATGGTTTTTCAGACGCATCCGAAAGGGCGTACGGGGCTTGTGCTTACCTGCGCTCTCGAGATCGGTCAGGTAGATGGGTAACGCGATTATTGTGCGCGAAGTCCAGGGTTGCACCTCTCAAAACAATTTCATTACCGAGATTAGAATTATGCGGTGCATTATTACTAGCAAATATAGTAAACAAAGTTAGACTAGCACTAGAAACAGTAAAGTGTAAGGAATACCTGTGGACAGATTCAACAATCACTCTCGCTTGGCTTCGAAGCTCTCCAAACAGATGGAAAACCTTCGTAGCCAATCGAGTATCACAAATTCAAAGTCTAACGTCAATTGATAGTTGGAGACACGTAGCGTCAGAAGACAACCCTGCAGATCTAATTTCGCGAGGCACGAAACCAGGAGCGTTACACGAAAAAACCATTTGGTGGGTAGGTCCCACTTGGTTACAAAATAGCTCAAATCTATGGCCTAGGACATCAGATAAACCGACCGACATTCCGGAAGAGAGAGAGATGAAACCGGTTATACTGACTGCATCGACTGCGGAGGATAGTATTATTAGCAGATTTTCAACGTATACGCGCTTAGTCAGAAGTATAGCATACTGTCTCAGGTTTACAAAAATCATGGGACATAGGATCAAAAATTCAGCAGATGACGCATCAGGTTCGCTAACGGGTCCATTGAAACCTGTAGAAATAAATACAGCGCGAACGCGTTTAGAACAGCTAGCACAAAGGGAGGCATTCTCGACCGAGATCACATCACTACAAAAGCAACAAGCACTTCCAAAATCCAGTTCATTACGTTCTTTAAATATATTTCTGGACAATAACGGACTACTCAGGGTGGGCGGAAGGCTATCGAACGCACCCATAGATTATGATCAGAAACATCCCATTATATTGCCATCAAAGCATCCGTTAACGGATTTAATAATAAATCACGAGCATCAGAGGTTAATGCATGCGGGATGTCAGGCGGTACTAACTTCATTACAAAATAGGTATTGGCTAGTCTCAGCAAAAAACAATGTGAAACGAACCATACGACAATGTATAAGGTGTTTTAGAGTAAACCCATTGAGTCAATCATATCAGATGGGTCAATTACCTGCATCGAGAGTCACCCCCGCGCGACCATTTTCTACCTGTGGAGTCGACTACGCAGGTCCCTTTCTTACAAAGGAGAGAACGAGAAGTAAGGTGACTGTTAAGGCATACCTGTGCGTCTTTGTATGTTTCGTTACGAAAGCCGTACATTTAGAATTAGCTACCGACTTAAGTACCGACGCGTTTATTAATTGTTTCCGACGTTTTATTGCCCGACGGGGACGATGTCATTGTATCGTATCCGATAACGGTACAAACTTCATTGGCGCGCGAAACGAGTTAGCTGAACTAAACATACTAATTAAGGATAAGAAACACAACGAGAAAGTCGCGAACGCATTAAATCGGGAATCCATCGAATGGCGATTAATTCCACCACACTCTCCACACTTTGGTGGATTGTGGGAAGGAGCAGTCAAATCTGCGAAATATCACCTCACACGCGTTATAGGAGATCAGAGGCTCACGTTCGAAGAGCTTTATACGCTACTGACGCAAATAGAATCCTGCCTAAATTCACGTCCACTTTCACCATTATCTTCAGACCCCACCGACCTAAACCCTTTAACTCCAGGACATTTTTTGATTGGTACTGCTCTTACAACACTGCCATCTCAAGACATACGAGATATTAAGGTCACTCGACTCAATCGATACCAGTTAGTCCAGCAAATGGTCCAGCATTTCTGGCAAAGATGGCAGAAGGAATGTATACATCAATTACAGCAAAGACACAAATGGCAGCATCCCACAACCGTGAAAATAGCTGTAGACTCTTTGGTCATCATCAAGGAGGACAATCTACCCCCGTTACAATGGAGTATGGGTAGAATCGTTCAGGTCCACCCTGGTTCCGATGGAGTGATTCGGGTAGCAACTGTCAGAACCTCAACTGGAACGATTAAACGACCTGTGACAAAACTGTGTATAATACCCTTGGATCGCTTAGAGTTATCACACGAAGTGTTGCATAGTCATGTATAGTGTAAATTTCTATCTTTGTAAATATTGTAATATTCACATAGCGTACGTAGGTTATAGTAAATAGCAGTAGCTTATATGTAACGCATCGTAGGTACTAAGGAATGCATGGATCACACTGAGAAGAGTGCTAGTTGGATGAAGATGTACGTCAATTGCGTGGCGAATTGCCATTTGTATAGATATAGTTGAACATGCTATACATGTTCAAGGTGGGCGGTATGTTAGGGCAAGAACCCTACAAATGACTTTATGGTACGGTCGACCATCTGGGAGTTTTCAGCAATTTCTTTCAAGCATCGAGCTATTGTAATTTCTTTAGCGGACCGGTCTGCAGCCAACATGTGGCACATAAAAATAAAGAGATTTAGAAGGTTGTGAAGGCCATGCCATCGTTTTAGTCTCCCAGGTCCAAGAAACCGTACCATAAAGTCCCAAGGCGAGAGTAACCGGGAATCGGCAACAGCTGTCCTGACCGGCCGGAATTTCCCGTCGTTAGCGGACACCCGCCCACCCGCGAGCGCGAGCGGCCCGGTAACCCCACCAACGACAGCGCGCCTCGGGCGCATTGGAAGGGGCAGCCAATTTTCCGACTCCTCGGAAAATCGGGAACCGCCCCTAAGGCCCCACCCTTGGGCACATAGGAAAGGGGAAACGGGGAGCGGTTTTCGAAGGTGCCAGGGACCGCAGCAAAAACAGACCAGAAGTTTAGAGTCCTCCAAGCAGGAAGCAGGCAAAAACATAGAGTCCTCCAAGGAGGAAACCAGAGTAGCATAGAGTTCTCCGAGCAGGGAGACTGTATTAAATTGTAACACTTGGGTACGCGCATCGTCCAAGTTACGCGGCCGTCAATAAATTCAGTTGTGAACCCAGAACCACTAAGTGTCAAGTCAGTCCCACATCAGTGGGTGGTCCTTCGATTGTAGTCGGCACCAAGTGCAATAACCAAGAAGATCTCGCTTGGTTTAGCGAGCGGGACCTTAACAACTTATTAGGTCTTAATTTGCACAAGCATAATTGCACTCTTCGATCTTATTTATCTACGAATATTACATTAGTTGGTGCTTCCTTGCTCATCTCTCCTGCGTCTTCGCCTTCTTAGCTCGTCAATAAATTTGCCGTCTTCTACTAACCACCAGTACTTATCTAGTAGTCGGTGAAAATTGTTCCTGTCTCTATCAGGTATCGCGGTAGAGTACTTTATATTTGCGGGGTTCGTGGTGTGGTTATATTTAAAGGTCTTGTCCGCTCTATTTCTTGCAGCATGGTAAATTAACGGGATGTTCATTTCATCCTGAATTAAGCCTATCTTGTCTATGTGTGTGAATGCTTGTGGGTGACATAACCTGATATCATACTCTCCTCTATATCTGTTGTATTTGTGTTCATTATTTCTATAAGGATATCGTTTTCTGTGTTTGGAATGCTAGCATGATAGTCACGTATTAGCTGAAGTATGTGGTTATCAATACGTGGTATGTCGGCTAGGTTGTAAAGTGTTTTATTGTTTATAAAGTGGTTGTTGTAAGTTTTCCTGTATATGTGTAGAGCAGCCCGTATACAATTCCTCTCAAATTTACGTATTTTCTCCATGGTTGCCGCGTTTACGTTCCACCAGATCGGGACAGCATATGTAATTATTGGTCTAACTAATAAGAGGTAGCAAATTATTTTGGCTTTGCGTGATAGTGACTTATGAAAAAAGAGTCTATTGTATTTTCGGAACGTATTGGTGGCTTTTTGTAATTGTGTGGTGACATGTACGTCTTTAAGGAGGTAGTCGAGATGTACTCCTAGATATTTGACGCTTTTTTTATGTTGTATTGAGTAAGAGTTATTATTGTTTTGTATTGCTATACTGAAATGATTAATGTAGTGTCGTTTAGAGCTGTTGAGGAATCTGAGTGGTTTATGGAAAAGAATACTCTCACATTTAGTTGGGTTAATTTTTAAATTCCATTTAAGGTAATGCTGGTTGATTTCCTTGGAGCGGTCACCCATCCCTCCTTGTGACGTGGCCTACGGTTGTTGTACCTCGGTGATCTTGTAACGTAGTGGTGTTCCTACCCCTTCGAATCATCAGATGAAATCATTTTGCCAATATTTCAATTTTCACTAACAATACTAGTGGCACCATAAAAGATACACTACCGTTCAAAAGTGTGGAAGGAGCTGAACAGAATCTTATGGAACTTTATTGTTTAAGATTTTTTATTATAATCAAAGTATGACTTTCTCTGAAAATTGAATTTAGTAAAGCGAAAGAAGCTAGGGAAAAAAGGCAAAGGAACAAATGATACATATATAATAATGAATACGGATTTGATGGCATATTAATTTAACTTTTATTGAATACGCTTGAAATAAAGATATATTTTATATATATTTATAAGCTTACAGCCTTGACTTGGCTGTCGCTAAAAATAAAGACACGCATTGTCTTATTTCCACCTCCGTAATTGTAGTTTGCCTTCTTCTTGTGGCAGCTGTGAAATTAAAAATGAAACAAAATACATACATATGTATTACGTATAGCTCGTGGCAATACATAAAAGTAATAATTATAGTTACTTACTCATTACAGCATCATATAATTTTAAATTTACAAATGATAATTTTTTCTTCTTTCCTTATCCGGAATAATTCGTAGCTGCTTCATTTGACATAATTTTCCGAAGCATATTATAAATAATTTTTTTGTTGGTGTCTCCACCGACTAGATATAACAGTTGTACCTGAAAAATATATGCCATTATTTATTTGATGTCAACATTACAGATTATATATATGTACCACATACCAAACAACAGTAAATACAAACCAGCGAATTAAATTTTTCTGTGTGTTCTGATATCACCGTATCAAAATCGTTGATGGCAACTACCGACGCTAATGGTAATTGATTTAGAAAATTATTATCTAATTCGTCATGGCTGCTTCCACCCGTTACTCTAACATTTAATAATCTTTCAATATTCTCTAATTTATTTAAAATTAATTTTACGTCGTATTTTATTTCGATATATTGCCGACTTAATGCGGCCAATTGTCCCTCATCCTTATTTGTTGTTATACTATGTACATCTGTGGAGAATATCACAAAGTATTATTATCACCTTAAGTTTATTATCTTATTATATGTATAATTGATTACTATTTTGATATTTATAATAAAGATTTAGCATTTTTGTCTATTTTCCGACTTACTTGGTGTTTCTATTTGCGATGGCTCAATTGGTTGGCTTTCTTTCGAAGAATCAGATGAATCGGATGATTCGAAAATAATGCGCTTTTTGGATATATTGTGTTTTGGAATTTTGGATACTTTTCTCGTTGGCGACATTTTAAAAATTATATAAAATAATCCTTAAAAATATAAATTTATAAATACCTCAATTAATATTTACTTTAAAATAACGTAATTAAACTTAAATTTAGTGATACTGATGAAGCAGTTCACATGCTACGAAATATGAATGGCATTTAACTACGAATGATTTGTACAAAATTTCATTTAGTTCGTAAGACAAAATTTCATCAGTCAATTTATTAAATTTAAATAATCCTATTATTTTGGATTTAATAGGGTGTTTATAAAAATTTTTTAAGTTTGTTGATAATTTCCCAACTATTCTGTTTTCTAATATGTCTGTGACTTGTAGGACATGTCCATTTTTTAAAAAGACATAACGGTCACAAAATCCATACGCTTTTAATTTAAAATAAGGAAGTTGTATTGTTTTTCTGTTATTGCTGATTGTAATCCTTATTTGTGTATTAATATTTTCCGTGACTGTAGGCATTCCATTTTCCGATAATCTATTTGTTATTTGTGCTAAAGGTTTATTCCATCTACGTAGCATGCTTACTAGCTTTCCTAAATAGTTTTCAAAAGGAAAGCAACTTAATTCCTCCAAAGAATATCTTAAATTTTCTACGTCGTCTGAAATGTGCACTAAATTATGAATATTATATGTACAAAATTCTCTGCCATAAAGGCTAGGACAATTGTCAACAAATTTAAATAACATTCCCCGAGCTGTATTTAACCACTCTGCGTTTGGATATAACTTATTATGTAATAAAATTCTAATAGCGACATGAAATAACAAGAAGTGATCATAATAATTATCTGGAAGAATTTGTTTTAACAGAATGGGTCCCAAGTATAAAAGGAATAGTCGGAACTCAGTAGCTTTGAATCGAGGTAGCTCCGATATGGGACGCGATTTACGATTAAATTCACTGGGTACATATTTTGCTGAAGATGTCATTCTCTTTGATAATTTATTCTTATCTGAAATTCCAAGTTGTATTTTGCACCAATGACCGAGTAATTTTTTCATTACCCCTAAGCAACATAAATGCATATAATCTAGAGCAAAATGTTTTATTATATCGAGTTTAATTATATTTAACAGAGGTGTTGTTTGATTATTTGGATGATGAGCAATGTCGTGAAAGTTTTCAAAATGGGAATGCGTTCGTGCGCTAGCGTCACGTTTTACATAACCAATTCGTTTTTTGTAATATATACCCGTTTCTGTACTTCTTTCGCAACCTTTGTAACCCGTATGTCCTTTAATATTTTTTAAAAATGCTCTCGCAGGTGCATCACACGTAAAACATATAACAGTTACTTTAAAATTATTACCATCGTAAAATAATCCATATTCTAAAATATCGTTCAATTCATGTACAAAATCATTTAAATAATCAGTCAAGGAATTAGGTTTTGCATCGCCATAATATATTGCTATTGGAAAAGGGGGCACCGTACAATGTTTCAATACTATTTTGCATAAAATGGGCCAAAACTGTTTATTTGAACTTTTTGAAAGTGGAATACCAGCGACATTAAAAATTAATTGAAACATAAATGTTTCTTTCAGCTCCGTCAATACACTTTCATTTTCTAATAAAGTAAATAAATGCGGCTTTATACCTAAATATGAATATTGAGCTATCGTATTCTTTTTGCTAATAAGTGATGTAATATTGCTTGATGAGCGCATAGTCTTTAATATAGTTCGTGCATCGCGTGGAATCTGATAATCAGGAAAAAAGTCCTTCAAGCCTTTTAATAAATTGTTTAGTTGGGTATGATTGATTTTATTTTCTAGGGACCATGTTTTTAAAAAGGTAATTAATTTTAAATTTCTAAAAGCAGTAGATGTATCATCTGTAATCCCAGATAGCACAGAGACGTCTTACCCAGATAGCACAGAGACGTCTTAAAGACGTCTTAAAGACGTCTGTCGATGGACATTCAGACGTCTTAAAGACGTCTTGAATGTCCTACGAACGTCTTCCGAACGTCTTGTGAACGTCTCTGGAACGTCTTTGTTATAAAACTGTACGTCTTAAAGACGTCTTTAAAACGTCTGTTAGACGTCTTTAAGACGTCTGTTAGACGCCTTTAAAACGTCTGTTAGACGTCTTTAAGACGTCTTTAAAACGTCTGTCAGACGCCGTTAAAACGTCTGTTAGACGTCTTTAAAACGTCTGTCAGACGTCTTTAAGACGTCTCGAAACAGAGGTCTTTAAGACGTTCATAAATTTTAGTAAAATGCAATTACAGAGGGATTAAATTGGGATTAATTAGGGATTGGGAGAGAAAAATTTTTAAAGAAAAACGAGTTCAAAGTATATTCATTTTATTATCAAGCTCAAACAAATAATACTACATAAAGTTAAACTTAAAATTAAACACACTTAAACAAATAATACTATTTAAAGATAAACTTAAAATTAACATTAAACAAATTAAACGAATAATACAACATAAACTTAATATCAATCAATTAGTTTATTTGATCCCCTCAGGGTTACAAATTCATACCCTTCCCCTCACTTAAACCTAAATCTTGCTACTGGCCTCCATTTTTTTAAGGGCTGTGATTAAACGTGCCCTTTGGTACGGTGGCCAATAACAATTCTCGCCCTCTAACCACCTGGACGGAACAGCCTCTACGCTGCCATCCTCTATAAATTGTACCACTGTCCACGTTTTCATCTCCATTCTGTAGTTGCCTAGAATTGGAAAATACAGTCAAAATTTGTGTAGCATGACTGAATACAGTGAAATCTCGTTGTATAACAGTGCCAACTTTACGTTTCCAACGAAGAAGCTCGAGAGCCGTTGCGGCCACAACATTGTCCGATTTCGTATTCGTGTAGGTAAAAATAACGGCGGTACATACAACGAGATTTCACTGTATTGTAGTTCACAGGATTATATAAAAAAAAATATATAGCGAAAAAGCGTAAGAGAAAACACTAATGGTAACAAATAATAGCAATAAAAATACTTACTTGTCTATGTGGATCTCGGGTGAAATAAATGAGACTAAATGAGGCTCGTTGATATGTATGGTTCGTTATTTGTACGGATCGTCGACCGTCCTGTTCCACCGTACGCGAGCGAATGTTCGTCGTTTGCATTCGTTTGTCCGAACTTTTGTCTCGCCATTCGATTATTTTACAAACGACGATCGACCTCGGAACCGATCTTCGCGTGTTTCGTTTCCCGAGGATGGTCGCCGCCGCGCATACTATGTATCTGGTGGTTCGTCGGTGTGCTCGTTGCACAGGCCGCCACATCGAATTAAAGGACTCGAGCGCGTATAATTCCATAACGCTATTTCCGAGCGCTTCAAGTACCTACAACTCGAAACTTCAAACTGTTATATCTCATCATGGAAGTATCTGACAAAAAAATGTTTCCGACAAAATTGACTTGTTTTTTCCTGTAGAATCTAAATATGTAACATTTTATAGGGGGTTCCATTTAAAATTATAAATGTACCTCCCCTCCCTCGTTAAAAGGGAAGGGAGGCCACTTCACGTTTATGTAGTCAGAAAGGCCCTTCAGTTCCATGCAATTTAAGACTAAGAACTTTAAAATCGATGGCATAGTTTTCGAGATATTGAGTTGTTCAGAGTTATGTGGGCCACCCTGTATATGGCAGTTGTTGCATGAATAAGGATGCTCCTTACCGATTTTGAAAACAATTTATATAAATATATTGTAACTCAATATTTTGAACAATTTTTGTGTGCCTATACACTATGCATGTTACCGCATTTTTTCCGTATATGTTACCGCATTTTTCCAACGACGACGTCGCTGACCAGGATTTCTTGCAGTAGTATATATACAGTAATAAAGTTTTTCGCAAATATCTCTAAAACTGACCTTTATACATAACATTTAACAATCATCGAAATCGGTGAAGTGTAACTTACTGTACATATATACACTTACTACAATTAAATCTGTCCTAGCCAATTGTAACATTATATTGCAGTTGTGCTATATATACATGTATAAAGCCAGTCAAATTGTGGGACGATAGGGCTACCGGCGAACTACCCACATAAAAAAAAAAACAGCAACGTGCCAGGGGGTAACACCTCAATGGGTGGTAATGGAAGATTACCCATTATATTTGTATCAGGGAGCAAAATGGTACTGAGAATAACAGTTTCCAACTCTTATATTGATCGGTTCTGTTTAAAACAGTTATGAAGAACCGAAATATTTAGTCTTGAAAAAGACATCGATGTCTTAAAGATTTTTAATAAGACCTCTGAAATGAAACGTCTCGAAAAAGACGTTTTATTTTAGACGTAAAAATGACGACTCCAAAAAGACGTCTTAAAGACGTCTGAAATAAGACGTCGTTTTTACGTCTGAAATAAGACGTCGTTTTTACGTCTGAAATAAGACGTCGTTTTTACGTCTGAAACGAGACGTCTTAAAGACGTCTTTTTCGGGACGTCGTTTTTACGTCTGAAATAAGACGCCTTAAAGACGCCTTTTCCAGACGTAAGACTTTCAGACGTAAAATGGACGTAAAACAGACGTCTTTAAGACGTCGCGTGCTATCTGGGTAAAGACGTCTGTCGATGGACATTCAGACGTCTTAAAGACGTCTTGAATGTCCTACGAACGTCTTCCGAACGTCTTGTGAACGTCTCTGGAACGTCTTTGTTATAAAACTGTACGTCTTAAAGACGTCTTTAAAACGTCTGTTAGACGTCTTTAAGACGTCTTTAAGACGTCTGTTAGACGCCTTTAAAACGTCTTTAAAACGTCTGTCAGACGCCTTTAAAACGTCTGTTAGACGTCTTTAAAACGTCTGTCAGACGCCTTTAAAACGTCTGTTAGACGTCTTTAAGACGTCTTTAAAACGTCTGTCAGACGTCTTTAAGACGTCTCGAAACAGAGGTCTTTAAGACGTTCATAAATTTTAGTAAAATGCAATTAAAGAGGGATTAAATAGGGATTAATTAGGGATTGGGAGAGAAAAATTTTTAAAGAAAAACGAGTTCAAAGTATATTCATTTTATTATCAAGCTCAAACAAATAATACTACATAAAGTTAAACTTAAAATTAAACACACTTAAACAAATAATACTATTTAAAGATAAACTTAAAATTAACATTAAACAAATTAAACGAATAATACAACATAAACTTAATATCAATCAATTAGTTTATTTGATCCCCTCAGGGTTACAAATTCATACCCTTCCCCTCACTTAAACCTAAATCGCTCTTAACCTAATTACATCTAACGCCGCACCCTACTCGCCAGAACATAAACTTAATATTAAATAAGTTAAAGTTAAACTTAAAAGTAAAATTAAAACTAAAATTAAAATTAAAATTAAAATTAAAATTAAAATTAAAATTAAATTTAAATTGTACATTTATGGTGTATAATAGTTGTAACTTACCGAAAGTGCTATTTTTTAAAATTTTTACTTTATATTTGGACCATAAATTGCTACTGGCCTCCATTTTTTTAAGGGCTGTGATTAAACGTGCCCTTTGGTACGGTGGCCAATAACAATTCTCGCCCTCTAACCACCTGGACGGAACAGCCTCTACGCTGCCATCCTCTATAAATTGTACCACTGTCCACGTTTTCATCTCCATTCTGTAGTTGCCTAGAATTGGAAAATACAGTCAAAATTTGTGTAGCATGACTGAATACAGTGAAATCTCGTTGTATAACAGTGCCAACATTACGTTTCCAACGAAGAAGCTCGAGAGCCGTTGCGGCCACAACATTGTCCGATTTCGTATTCGTGTAGGTAAAAATAACGGCGGTACATACAACGAGATTTCACTGTATTGTAGTTCACAGGATTATATAAAAAAAAATATATAGCGAAAAAGCGTAAGAGAAAACACTAATGGTAACAAATAATAGCAATAAAAATACTTACTTGTCTATGTGGATCTCGGGTGAAATAAATGAGACTAAATGAGGCTCGTTGATATGTATGGTTCGTTATTTGTACGGATCGTCGACCGTCCTGTTCCAGCGTACGCGAGCGAATGTTCGTCGTTTGCATTCGTTTGTCCGAACTTTTGTCTCGCCATTCGATTATTTTACAAACGACGATCGACCTCGGAACCGATCTTCGCGTGTTTCGTTTCCCGAGGATGGTCGCCGCCGCGCATACTATGTATCTGGTGGTTCGTCGGTGTGCTCGTTGCACAGGCCGCCACATCGAATTAAAGGACTCGAGCGCGTATAATTCCATAACGCTATTTCCGAGCGCTTCAAGTACCTACAACTCGAAACTTCAAACTGTTATATCTCATCATGGAAGTATCTGACAAAAAAATGTTTCCGACAAAATTGACTTGTTTTTTCCTGTAGAATCTAAATATGTAACGTTTTATAGGGGGTTCCATTTAAAATTATAAATGTACCTCCCCTCCCTCGTTAAAAGGGAAGGGAGGCCACTTCACGTTTATGTAGTCAGAAAGCCCCTTCAGTTCAAATGCAATTTAAGACTAAGAACTTTAAAATCGATGGCATAGTTTTCGAGATATTGAGTTGTTCAGAGTTATGTGGGTCACCCTGTATATGGCAGTTGTTGCATGAATAAGGATGCTCCTTACCGATTTTGAAAACAATTTATATAAATATATTGTAACTCAATATTTTGAACAATTTTTGTGTGCCTATACACTATGCATGTTACCGCATTTTTTCCGTATATGTTACCGCATTTTTCCAACGACGACGTCGCTGACCAGGATTTCTTGCAGTAGTATATATACAGTAATAAAGTTTTTCGCAAATATCTCTAAAACTGACCTTTATACATAACATTTAACAATCATCGAAATCGGTGAAGTGTAACTTACTGTACATATATACACTTACTACAATTAAATCTGTCCTAGCCAATTGTAACATTATATTGCAGTTGTGCTATATATACATGTATAAAGCCAGTCAAATTGTGGGACGATAGGGCTACCGGCGAACTACCCACATAAAAAAAAACAGCAACGTGCCAGGGGGTAACACCTCAATGGGTGGTAATGGAAGATTACCCATTATATTTGTATCAGGGAGCAAAATGGTACTGAGAATAACAGTTTCCAACTCTTATATTGATCGGTTCTGTTTAAAACAGTTATGAAGAACCGAAATATTTAGTCTTGAAAAAGACATCGATGTCTTAAAGATTTTTAATATGACCTCTGAAATGAAACGTCTCGAAAAAGACGTTTTATTTTAGACGTAAAAATGACGAATCCAAAAAGACGTCTTAAAGACGTCTGAAATAAGACGTCGTTTTTACGTCTGAAATAAGACGTCGTTTTTACGTCTGAAATAAGACGTCGTTTTTACGTCTGAAATAAGACGTCGTTTTTACGTCTGAAATAAGACGTCGTTTTTACGTCTGAAACGAGACGTCTTAAAGACGTCTTTTTCGGGACGTCGTTTTTACGTCTGAAACGAGACGTCTTAAAGACGTCTTTTTCGGGACGTCGTTTTTACGTCTGAAATAAGACGCCTTAAAGACGCCTTTTCCAGACGTAAGACTTTCAGACGTAAAATGGACGTAAAACAGACGTCTTTAAGACGTCGCGTGCTATCTGGGATGTAATTTGTGTTACTCCTATTATTTGTAATTTGAAGATCAAATTGTGAACTCTGATCGGATATGACGGGGTCATTAATTGTTGTCGAATTATTTGGCATGATTATACTTTCTTCTTCGGTATGAAGACTCATCTGACTCTGATTGAAAGCTATCTGTTTCTTTATAAATTTATATTTTTTGTAACGTTTTTCGGCCATTGTGAAATTTAATTGTGTAACTGCAAAATAAATGGTATATGAAAAACTATCTTTGAAAGCTTTGATAAATGTTACGTTTAGGGGAGGCAGCTCGGATGACCTTGACCTTGATATATGTTGTCAAGGTCACCTTTTTGCTCGTTTTTAATTAAAAAGTTATGAACAAAAAAAGTTTGAAAAATGCAACAGTTATTTTCAGTATTGAAGGCAAAAACGACTAATATGTGCGTGGAAATGAAGCAAGTATTAAGGAAAAAAGTCATTTGGGTTGGCAACCTACGCGTGAAATAAAAACACATGTACGAAATCAAAATGTGGAACATTGTAAGCGTAGTCGGGCGGCTCTCACCGCCAAACTAACCACAAAACAACTCGTATATGATTCTGTATATTTCAATTAGTGTTCAGTGACAGATTGTATGAGAATAAACTGTACTTGTAACCAAAATTTAACGAAAGTTTTTTGCAATTATTTCGCAAACTAAGTCCAAGCGACGGATAAAGGTATAGAGAAAAGTTGTTCAGAATGTTGACCTTGACAACATATGTCATCCAAGGTGCCTCCCCTAAACGTAACATTTACCAAAACTTTAATTGCAAGTCTTTAGAAAATGAAATATATATATATATTTATTTATTTATTATACATTACATAAATGTACTTACCTTTTCTGCGATCGATGAAATGCAGGTGTAGAGAGGTATCCGTTTGTATTATTACACTACACGCACGCTACGTATTTCTATACTATAATAACTTTTCTATACTATTCTATACTATAATAACTTTTCTATACTATTCTATACTATAATTATACTATGTATACATATAGGTCGCGTTCCGCAGTCAAACCGTTCGTTATGTAAGAGCTGGCTGAAGACTGAAGACTAGAACGCAAAAATTGTGGTGGAGGTGATGAAGCAAAGTGGGAGAAAATTGGGGGTGAGATCTAGAAAATGGTCCAGACGTTGTCTTAAACTGTAAATGTTATGGCGCCGGAAAGTCGTACAAAAAATCGGACGAGTCCCGTCGCTTCGAGCTCAAGAGCCTTCGACACTTAGACTGATATATTTCTTCTAGTCGGGTGGTCGAAGTCTTGAGATTTGGTGTCAAATTCATTCTAGAGATACATTCGTGGGTCTCACATTGTATACGTTGCGTCCCAACACAGATTGCTCGCTAAAGAATGAATGATCTCCGCTGCAATAAGGCCAGGACCTCTCCCAAATACTTTGACTGCAGTCGAATGTTTATATTTTCTAGCGCAGCGAGTATAATCTCCAGACTCTGTTTAGACAAAGCCGAGAAAGATCTCGAATAGGTTCCAATACTATGGGGAGTCTGTTGCTACGAACTTTTTAATCTTATACAGTTCAATCACGTTGCGTAAGACATAAGAGTTACGATTATTGTTCGTGCAACTTTGTCGCACATTGGAAGAACATTAATTAATTAATTAATTAATCATAACTCTTATGTCTCACGCAACGTGATTGAACTGTATAAGATTAAAAAGTTCGTAATGTCTTATAATATAAATGTATGTCGATTAAGTGACACACTCGAATTCAAAGTAAATTAAAAGTAAACATTTTACTGCCAGTATTGAATAAAGATTTATTTTATATTTGAAACCAATATTTCATTCGTAATATGAAAGTTGTATGACTTCCATATTCTGGAAGAAATATTTTTCCATGAAAAGTATTTCCTGCATATTTAAAAAAAAATCCTATTTCTTATATTAAATAAAGATGCATTTTATAATGAGAAAAAAATATTCTTTTCATAATATGAAATAAATATTATCTGTATATTAGGAAAAAAATATTCCATTTCTAATATTAAATAAAGATTCATTTTATAATGAGAAAAAAATATTCTTTTCATAATATGAAATAAATATTATCTGTATATTAGGAAAAAAATATTCCATTTCTAATATTAAATAAAGATTCATTTTATATTTAGAAAAAAATATTTTTCTCGTAACATGAAATAGATATTTCCTGTATATTTCAAAAAGAATATTTGTTTCTTAATGTAGAATAAATATTATATGTATATTTAAATATTAAAAACAGATTGTATCTCTTTTTAATATTGTATGAATATGTATACAATATTTTGTGCTACTAGGGTATGGTCTCCGACTGCGGAACCGCTGAAGACTTTTTGGACGAGGTTCGAATCCCGCCCCGGTCCAATTATTTTTTTTTCTTTAATCAGATGTTTCTTCGATTTCTAACCGTATGATTGTTGTTACGCTGTTGTAAAAACATTTTTTAACTATGTTTAAACTATTTCTTAATAATTTTCCGGAAAAATATTTTTGGAGTACTTTCGGCCTTTAGTCATCTACGGACTTACCTACTTAACATTTTTTTACATGGAATAAGGGATTGATTATTTTTGTGACAGAAAATATATACATGAAGTATTATTAGGAATACTTATCTGTAATAATTATAGGTGGATTGGTGTGCAGTGGAATCATGTATGGCGTTTTCTGTCTTCGTCGTTGTTCAGGATTCAAGCTGTGGAATTCGGTGCCTATTGTCGAACTGGCGACCGCTATTTCATACGGTTTTTGTCGCGTATGTCAACACGCGGCAAGAGCGCGTGTCGCCGTTGCTCGACACCGCGTAGCAACCGTTTCAATTCTCATTGGCCGAATTTCACAGCTTGAATCCTTCAAATTGAGACAAACAAGGATCGTCCGATGTACGAGCTCCAATCACGGTGCTCCACATTCGACGGTCTTTGTTATTTAAGGCACCTGCGTATGCCTTCTCGCTCTCTTAACGTTCTGAACGCTCATCAATCGCAAGGTATCGCTCTAGCACGTTTGCTCGTCTGTCCGCTCTCGTCTCGATAAGTAGAGATTCTCATTTCTCGCGCTCTGAGACTCTCGCGATTTCGCATCATTCGGGAGCAGTATTCTCGCGATCTCCCGCGCCGCGTTACGTGCACTCTGTTTCGCGACAAGATTTCCGGCGTCCGCGTAGAAGATCTCCGTCTCGCGGCGGCACGCTTTTCGTGCCGCTCAAGATTTCCTCTTCGCGATCCGACGGCAGAAGTTTGCACGCGCAAGATCTCCGTACGTTCGCCGGCTCGCGATTCTCGTGCGCGCGTTCTCTCTCGCGCTCTCGAGTGCCTCGCACCTCGTGCGTCGTGACAAAGTAAAATAAAGTGCATTTTCCCGAAGGACAAGGGTTTAATTCTCCCGTCTCTCCTTGCCTCCTCGCGCGCTCATTTCTGAGTGGTCCCGGCCCCCCGGCGACTCCGACCTTCGGTCGACGCCAAACAGTCGCTATCTTCGTCAATTGTCGGCGTTATTTGGTCGTTATTGAAAATTCTGGTGAGCAACTCTGCTACCCGAACTATGTCTGTGTCGTATCGAGCATAAGATAAATAATAAATGATAGCAGCTACATGTGAGCAACATCCAATAGTGCGATTACCATTGGCACATTCACAACAATACCGTTTTATACCGGAATGACCAGTTGAGTTTGGTATATAATCTATGTAGCATTTGTACGTTTTGCGGTTGATATGTCGCGATTTTACTTCGAATTTTACAATATTATTATTTTCTATTAAATAACGGACATTAATTTTATGATCGTGTTCATCCATTATCTCGGCCAAATACGAAACAGCTTGAGATAATTGGTATGATCCCGTGAAAAGTATCTTCAAATCGTCTTCTGTCATTTCCGGAAAATCAAAAATATCAGTGGAAGATATGTTTTTAAACGGCGTTTTTCTGCGACAGCTGCCCGTTGCTTGTAAAAGATATAATAAAAAACAGCAAAGACTATTGGAACACCTCAATAAAGCAATGCCCACGGCTCAATTGTTTCAGTTAAATGCCCAAAGTCCTGAATCGAAAATGTCCTTCATCAGGAATTTTTCCAGACAACAATGGTTATAGTTGTCCGAAGCATAAACCTCGTTTTCCGAATATCCCTAATAATATTTTTACTTGACAGAAACAGATACAACAATACCTCCCGATCCCAATATAACACTAGATTTATTATTAACAATAAGTAATGTACCGACTAAAGATAAAAGATTTAATAGACAAGTCGATGCACTTATTCCATGTAAAAAAATGTTAAGTAGATAAGTCCGTAGATGACTAAAGGCCGAAAGTACTCCAAAAATATTTTTCCGGAAAATTATTAAGAAATAGTTTAAACATAGTTAAAAAATGTTTTTACAACAGCGTAACAACAATCATACGGTTAGAAATCGAAGAAACATCTGATTAAAGAAAAAAAACAATTGGACCGGGGCGGGATTCGAACCTCGTCCAAAAAGTCTTCAGCGGTTCCGCAGTCGGAGACCATAGCTACTGCACCAACCGGTGCCGTTGAAAATACCTTCGAAATATTGGGATATATCCTGCGTAGTATAATTGTCATTTTTTGTATTACGCAATTTTTAAAGTCTGGACGATGTTTTTCTGAACTTAGGGATGTTTAATATTACATAATATATTTTTACGATAATTATAACTTAGTTTTTCACGGAAAAAACGCCGAAAAAAGTGGTTTTTATTTTTTCCTACTATGACGCACCAATCGCAGGAATTTGAAAAAAATTGAGCATAATACTTAGGACAATATTTCATTGCTAAATTAATTCTGTTCTAGTGTCTCTTCGATTTCCATATGAAATCTGCATTTTTTCGATTTTTTTCGTGTTTTTCGATTTTTACAGCCAAAGTTTGCAACGGAAAAATCTGAAAACGATTCAAAGTATGCGGTTTGGTGTCAGAAATGTGTCACATTTTTTTCAGAATTGAAAATTGTCATTAAATGGGGAAAATGGGCCAAAAACTGGATTTTCGTTTTTCCTCTATAACTACCCTTACAGATGAGCTATAGGGCTAAAACTTGGTTGAAAGGTATCTTTTTTGGTAGGCTATCGAATGGCGCAAATTGGAATAAAATCCCTTCCAGGGCAGATTTGACCCCCAAAACCGGCTATAGCCTTTAGACGATTTATTTCTATTATTAATATATTGATTTTTAAAATTTTTCGAAATTTCATAATTATTTTTCTTTGTTTTATTTATTTGAAAGCCTGCATTAAGTACTTTTAAACTTGTGTGCCGATTTTCGTTCATTAGCTTCACTTCGTAGTCCAGTAATCTGGTTTTTATGAACGCCAATGTTAAATTATCATCTGATAATGTCTCTATCGCGGTTATTATACCATCATAGGAAGCAGGTAAAGTCATTAATAAATTTGACACTTTGTCAGTTTCTTTCAGAACATCTCCCGACTCTTTCGCTCATAAACAGCGTCCGAATCGCGTAGCACTTGCTTAGCACTATTTGCTGATTGCACAAAGCTAAGAAAAGAATCTGACAAATATTCCAGAATAATTCCGCTACGACCCATTCATCAGTTAGCATATCAGGAGTTGGCTGATCAATAACTTTGATCACCTTTAGTTTAGTTAACAATGAACGAATTCTAAATTTCCATACACTGTACTTTTCATCATTAAATGGTTGAATGTTTCTCTTTCTATTTAAATTTGCCATTGTTTTATTGTCTTCATATTTAACTGTACACTTAAAACTATGCACACACACAAATGTATATATATACTGCTTATAACTATTTTATTTATCCTTTACGGTCTGTTATTTCACTTAATACACTACGCAGATAGTACACAATTAAACTGAGTTTAATAGGTAACTTGGCCCATAACCTATTGGGATATGGGGTTTATTATAAAAAACACACAGTTGATTTTAATAAGAAAACTAATTTATTCAAAGAGACTCGGAAGGATTCTTTTAACTCTTGATACCTCGACACTCTGGACGAGACTAACGAAAAATGTGCAACGGAAAACCGTTGCTTAGGTTTGAAACCAGAAACGAAAGAAAAGGCCTGGGCCTGAAATGCGTTTATGACACCCCCCGACTCTTAAGAGTCGGGGTACTGCCAGAGTCCCATTGCTAAGGATAATAATCAGGCTCCGCGTTCCTGGCACTCTAAAGTGTTTCTCAACACAGAGATTATTTTTGCTTGTATACAAATTAGATATGAAAAATCCAACAATAACTATAATAACTTTATCTTTATCTTGCAATGCCCTTCGCCCGCCTGTACAGCGTCGTGTAAGGGATTTCAAAAGGTGCCGCCGCTCCGCGAATGCTTGATCCTTTTCTGAAACATGGAAACGGAACGCAACAGTTTCAAAAACCGATTCCTTCCGGGATTTTAATTTAAAATAAGGAATATTACTTTATTTCGTTCAAGGCTTGTTCCATGTTGTCCTCTGTCCAACGAGGCTTCCTGCCTGGTTGTTTGGAGGATGCTGAAACCATATTTATGATACGGAAGAACCCAATGCGAAACTGGGGATCCGCTAGGATAGTATAGCTTTCGTGGACGCACCCAATATGAAATCAGGGAGCCACTAGGTTGGAGAAATCTTTGCTGGATTAACGATTATGATTGTTAGTAGCCTCGTAACTTATATATATATTTTTTTTAATCGATACAATCCGAGCGGTAAGATTGTATCGTGTGGGAACTTTCAATTACTAGATTAGGATATTAGGCAATAATTAAGGGTTTATAGATTTCACGATTTTACAACAAGACACATATATTCTGTAATAAGTTCTGTTACAAATGTCTGTGTCGCGAATGAGTTTAAGGATGGTTTACAATTGAATATGTTTACCTATATTGCACGGTTTTGACGCACTGGCAATGCGGGGTCAGAGAAGAATTATTGAATGCCAAATAGAATATTCACCGATCTAACGGAATCTATAAGGTTAGTCACTTGATTCGAAAGGGACTTTTCGTTCTCAGAAAAGAGATTAGAGCTTCTAATCGAAATGAAAGTGGAGGAAACTTCTCCATACGTAACATAAGGGTCAATTAATAAAAAATAAGTAAATAAATTTATTAATTAAAAACAAATAATTAATTAATTAATTAATAAAACAATAAATAAATAAATTTCCATTTTTGTCAAATTAATAAAAAATAAATTAATTAACTGTATTGTTACGTCCCAAGTGGGCTGAATTACAATTTTAGGGAATAGGACGCAGTTTCGAACCTACCTGCATTCACCGGCTACGGTTCGGGTAATTGAGGATTGTTTAAATGAAGGTTGAACCCTTTTTATAACAAACAACTTATAATTTATTCAAGATTAGGAACTGAATCAGATTATTATGAGGTTACAGAGGTTGCTTACAAAGAACGCATATACAAGGGAGGGTACAAATCGTGTTGGTACAAAGACAATGGTAACAATAGTAGTGATGATATTACCGAGGTGTAACTCTTCGGGCGGTGAGGTAGATGTAATGTCCGCCTTGATTCGTATCACTGGTGAATACTGCCCAGTTGCGCGGTATCACGACTTTTCGATTTACGACAATTTTCCGATTTTTACTAGCGGGCCGAATTAGCGCGAGTTTATTGGTTTACGATTGTTGGATTTGTACTGACTTTTGAGGGGTTGGTCTCCCTATTTATAAGATGGCCAATTCAATGTTTCCCAGAATGCTGACCCAAAAGTCTCCACCTTGCATATTTTAGTTTTCTCTTGACTGGTCGGCTCCTTGTCGTCAGGGTCTTCTTACTAAGGAGTCGGCATCTTTACCTCGTTACTCAGCATGGCGTGATGCCATTGTTATTGGCTTTTCGGAATGTAAACCGATCTTCATTTGCGTGTTTCGTAGTTGCTATAATTTCTTGTTGCTATGCTGTGGTATTGCGCGCTTAAGCTAACAGGGTTTTAATTTCTTGTGTTATATATATTTGCTTATTATACTATCTTATTTCTACGTTTTACCTCTCGTGTGGCATTATCGGATTTTCGTGATAATCTTTTAGTCTTTAGCGGTCGAACCACCGGACGTGACAACACAATACACAACTTAATATACTAAGCGGCGTCAATTATAATACATAAGACTAAAACTATATATACAAGTGTTGCATACGCAACGGACGCGTGTTAACAACTGCTTTGCGCGGTCGGCATGAAGCGCACCGACTTTCTTTTCGCGTACGTTCTTAGAACGGGGCGCGATGAGCCAGAAGGGCCAGGCGTACACGCATCGGCGGGCACAACGGAGGTGCCAGGGGTTGCTGCGGCCGGCAAGTCCCCAAGACCGAACGCAGGTTTCAGAAGCTCTATGGCAGAGAGGATAGGAGAGTGCTCACGCCCGGGGTTTCAGCGTTCCCACTTTCGTGACATCGCCGCTTTAGCATGGCACAGAACCGGGCCGTCTTTCCTGGAACAGAACCGGGCCGTCTTTTAGCATAAAACCGAAAGCATTTTTTTTTTTTTAACCAGGATTAGAACGTACAGCTTAATTGTTTTACATGAAATATGTAACTAACACGTAAATCTTGTGTACAAAATCTCAAATTAATATAAATGAAGTATATTATTAATTGTAATGATACGTATTTTATTTTTTTCCAATTTTGTAGTTGCAAACTCTAGTTGTGAAAAATGGAAAACTCGGAAAAATTCGAACAAATACAAATTTCATATCGAGGTTTTAAAGCGATCATCCTGAATATTAATTTAATAATGAGCTATTGTCATCAACACTATCTTAAATTTATTCATATATTTAGCTACTGTTATTAGTAATTAAAAAAAATTTTCTTTCATGAATGAATATTTTTTCCACCTCAGGACCATAAGATTTTCACTAGATGACTTTAAAAACATATTAGAACTATTTTTAAATAATTTTACTCGGAAACATTCTAGTTTACTCTTTATTCCCTCCCTTCTACTAATTTTTTATGAGCTGCATCGCAGCTCTGTTTAACACTCTTTTACAACTCAATACCATAGTACATACCACCCATATTTAAAAAAGAACAATTTTTTGTGACAATCATTGAAAGAACAAAAGTGTTTGCACATTTCAACCCTTTACCTGTGTTCTGTGGCACATCTGTAGTTTTATGGTACGCCAACAATCGCTATTGAGTCGCAAGCCAGACCGAACAAGCGAATGCATCCACAACTTCCAGAGATCTGCCTCCAAAACTAATTAAAGGAAGGCTAAATATGCAGTGTGCACTAAACTCAAAAGAAGCGGATTCCAATCGCTCGTGTCATAAACCGCATTCGATACTTCATCGAAAGGGTGATCTTACATACTTCTGTAACAGTTCCAAGTGCATACTCTTTGTTCATGATACACTCTTTGTAATAATTAAATTAAATTAAATATTAAGTAAATCTTTCACGCCGCTAGCGGCCCTCGCAGAGTTGAGCATTATTTGGGATAAAAAATTATTTAAATAAAAATTCGAATAAAAGATACTTTATATTTATTTGCTATTTGAAGGTTCGAATAAAAAAAAATCATCTTTATTGGACGAGTATCGAATAAATCATTTTATTAGATGAGAATTTATCCATCGTGTAAAAATACTTTTTTATATTCGACGCTTCAATATAATATAATATAATTCCGATGATATTTACGTGTGTAATGAACGATGAAAGTTACTCCCCATTACAATTACATTCACGGGAAATTAGTGTAAATGTGATCCGAATTATATCGCATTTGGTATCATTTTAATCAGAATAATGCCACAAATATATTGGTGAAAGTCCTATAAAAAAATAATTAATAATAAAGAAGTTGAATTTTTCATTTAAAGGCCTGCGCTCACGCGGATTTTGATCTGTGCCGGCGGCCGCGACTCTTCGCGGCTCTTTCCTTCCCATACGCTGTCATTCTCTGTGTTCGAAACTTTTATCGCTTGTTACACAAGTAAATACCATCGGAATTATATTATATTTGGTTTCATTTTAACCAGAAAAATGCCACGAATATGTTGGTAAAAGTTTCATAAAAAAATAACGAAAAATAAAGAAGTTTCCACTCCTCAGCGGCGACAGTTTTCGAGTTTTGCTGTCCGCTTCTCCGTGCAACATTATATCGGAGACGGATATTCTCTCCGTTTGAATGCTAGTCATTTTGGTATGCCATAGGCAGAGTTGGGCATTATTTAGATCAGGGCTGCTGAACTGGTGGCTTATGAGCCGCTCGTGGTTCTTTCCACTATCTTCCTTTTTCGACAAGAGACCCCCACTGCGTACGACGTCGTCCCACAAGCTAGGCAGTCACAGGGGAAAGGAGAATCGTAGCTGTCTCATTCTGCCGCGCTCCGTTTCGCTCATGTTTTTCTCTACGCGGTGGACGTTGGAGGCGGGGATTGGGCGCAACGAAGAAAGCAAGCGCGGCAGAATGAGACAACAAGATTTCTCGGCATTTGTTTAGAATTTTGTTTTCAATCGATTTTGCTGTCATTCCGAGGAGATTGTAGAAAAGAAGTTAAGCAGCCCTAATTTAGATAAAAAATTATATAAATAACGATTCGAACAAAAGATACTTTATCTTTATTCGTTATTCGAAGGTTGGAATAAAAAAAGTATCTTTATTCGACGAGTATCGAATAAATAATTTTATTTAGCTTCAAAGCCCCAGCGACGACGGACGACATACAATGTAAGCGGATGGAGAATCGCGCACGAATGAAAGTTTAAACTTTTAGATTTTTCAATATATCCTCATAAAATTGTGACGAGCGAATGGAAGGGATTTTCCCGATGAAAATGAGGTCAAATTCGAGTGTAATCGAAGAAGTTTCATTGATACGTAATGTTACAATAAAAATTACAATCTTATTAAAGATAGTCCAAATGATGTCGTGTTTGGACTCATTTTCATCGGGATAAGCTCTACAACTCATTCGTATTAACAATATTGTTCTGATTAAAAACATAGAACCATAAATTGCCAATAATGCTCGATTCTCCATCCGCTTATATGTATTGTATGCCGTTTGGCAGTCGCTGGGTCTTCGCCGTTCGGCGCTCGACGGTCCTCGTCGGGCGTCGTCGTCGTTTATTCGTCAAGCTGGCAAAAGTTATTCGAAGATTTATTCGAAGCCTTCGAATAAATGTACGGATAAAAATATTAAATACCGTCCAATTTGTACCGCGTTTAGTGTCATTTTAATCAGAAGAATGCCACGAATTAGTTGGCGCAAGTCCCATAAAAAAATAATGAAAAATAAAGAAGTTTTGCAATTGGATTGGTAGTTGTTTCACACCGATATCTCGCGATTCTATGAGCTCGGAACTTCAAAGACCAGCGACCGACCAACAGCCTACAATGTAAGCAGATGGAGAATCGAGCAATATTGGCAATTTATGGTTTTATGTTTTTAATCAGAACAATATTGCTAATACGAATGAGTTTTAGAGCTTATCCCGATCAAAATGAGTCCAAACACGACATCATTTGGTCTGTCTTTAATGAGATTATAATTTTTATCGTAACATTACGTATCAGTGAAACTGAATTTGAACTCATTTTCATCAGGAAAATCCCCTCCATTCGCTCGTCACAATTTTATGAGGATATATTGAAAAATCTGAAAGTTTAAACTTTTATTCGTGCGCTATTTTCCATCCGCTTACATTGTATGTCGTCCGTCCTCGCTGGGTCTTTGCAGCTCGGCGCTCGGCAAAAGTTATTCGAAGATTTATTCGAAGCCTTCGAATAAAAGATACAGATAAAAGATGAAAAAATTATTCCAAGTTCGAATAAATCCGCTTCAATCATTCCGCATCTTTTATTCGAATCATTATTTAAATAATTTGTTATCTAAATAGTGCCCAACTCTGTGTGAAGGTAACGCATTCGAATCCCGGTTTCGTCGAGGCGAACATTTTGCTATAACTTTTGAACTAAAAAAGATACCAAAATGAAATTTAGACTGAAAAAATTAAAAAGAATCGGGTTTAATGGTATATACTGAAATATATTTTGTATTTTTAAATAATTCTTTTTGTTTTTTTTAAATTTAATTACCCTTAAAAAATGTTCGAAACTACTTATTAAATAAATAGTCAAATGAGATTAGTGATATCAACGTCGTATTTTTTAAAATTAAATTTAACGTACGTTCTTAATTTGACTAATATTGAACTAATTTGATTTCTTATTATTATGTCATTACACTGTTGTAATTGTAATTGCACAGGGAAGAAGACTAATGTATTAGAAAGAACAAGAAAAAAGTATTTAACGAAAAAAAAATCATTCCGTGCGGGATTCGATTCGGGACCAAAATATTCT
The DNA here is from genome assembly GCF_050948215.1 of Halictus rubicundus. Taxonomy (NCBI): domain Eukaryota; kingdom Metazoa; phylum Arthropoda; class Insecta; order Hymenoptera; family Halictidae; genus Halictus; species Halictus rubicundus. Next base: position 453,624 of record NW_027488679.1, on the reverse strand, counting down.
CAGCCGGAGACGTTACGTTATTATTATTATTACATTACGTCTCCTTCGACGCACTCGCGTAACAGGCGCAATAGAATTAAAAGGAAACAACATTCTTATGTTTCATTCATCATTTAGGCATAGCATCCGCGCGGAGTCTGAACTAGAATCCTCGACATGAGATTTAAAATTCTATCAGCAACAGCGCCATAGTAGAATATTGGTTCCACAATATTAGTTCTGGATGATACGGTAGGATGTGACACGGAATGGTACGGGGGCTCTAGAGCCCCCCGAGCGTGAGACAGAAAAATACATTGGGTGATTGGTCTACTCCTATACCTCGTCTGTGATATAATATAATTTTTTTTTGCTCGATACTGAACTGTGGAAAACGTTCCTAGCTCCCCTACTGAACAGAAATGTTACTATTTAGCTTCTTCTAGCGGCCGTTCTTTCATAGCGTGACGATCATTATTTTGTCGGGGACAGGTTCGGTCCGCCTCCGTTAAGGGCCCGGGTCAGTCACGTGACTTTTCGAGATTCGGTGGTCGGTATCTGCCGTACAGTTTCCTTTACAGAAATGGTATTACCTACAAATGTGTAGCTGACTGATGAATACGAGATGGAGCTATCGTCGTATTCTATTATGAGTCAGAAAGAGAACTCGATTGACGTTGCAACACAAGAGGTGTGTGACGAGGAAGCTAGATTTTACTGCGTTGTCAGCTTTTAAAAGGGCAATGTTGCCGTATCATATTCATATAAACACCGTCGATGATCGCATGGAAAGCGTTCGAGCTGGTTCGAGCGGTTTCTTTTCTTCCTTTCGGATCTGTCGAAATTTGGAGGCTTATTCCTTCTTAATTTAAAATATGGAATTTTCAATTGTAAATAATTGTATTAAACGATCATTGAATATTGACTTGTTTAAAAATCTTCTTAATTTTTTAAACTTTCTATACGAATGTAACACGAATATATGTATATGTAAAATTTACAGAACAAAAGTATAGTTTTAAAAATTACGTTTTTTATATATTGTTAACAAATGGTAACACATCAATATAATTGATTTGAATTTTAATACGAAGAGTATTATTTTTCGACGTGGAAATGAAAGGTATAAACAATCACGGCATGATTAAAATATTAAAAATATTAAAAGATATTAAAAAGATAAAAATAAGAAATATTATAAAAAAACAAAAAAAAACCCGACTGCGAAAAGAATTAAAAAGAGAAGAAACAAAAAACTAATTTATCAAATAAAATATTGATAATAAATAAAATAAAAAATAAATAGAAAGTATAAATTATCAATAATTCTTTTCGCAGCAAGATTTTTTGTTTTATTAATAATATTTTTTATTTTTATCTCTTTAGCGTATGTCGCGGTCAGGTTTTTTGTTTGTTTTGTTTGAAACGTGCGTAAATCGCCTCATCTGGATAAGCTCTAAAGGTTCGACAAGGATAGCGAAGAGCCATCCCGAGAGTGAACAAGATAGACATACTACGACGAGCGACCGCGATCGAGCTCTAGCACTTGAAAGCAGAGTTGGGCAAAATATTCATCTAAATAAAAATTTCGAATAACCAATAAAAGATAAAAAAATCTTTACTCGTCGAGAATCGAACAAATAATTTTATTCGACGAGAATTTATCCGACGAATAAAGATAATTTTTTTTATTCGAAGCGGATTTATTCGAACTTCGAATAATTTTTCCATCTTTGATCTGTATCTTTTATTCGAAGGCTTCGAATAAATCTTCGAATAACTTTTGCCAGCTCGAATAAACGGTGACGAGGTCCGACGAGCTCCGAACTTCAAAGACCCAGCGACTGACAAATGGCATACAATGTAAGCAGATAAAGAATCGCGCACGAATGAAAGTTCAAACTTTTAGATTTTTCAATATACCTTCATGAAATTGTGACGAGTGAATTGATGGGATTTTCCTGATGAAAATGAGTTCAAATTCGAGTGTAATCGAACAATTTTCATTGATACGTAATGTTACGATAAAAATTACAATCTCATTGAAGATAGTTCAAATGATGTCGTGTTTGGACTCATTTTCATCGGAATAAGCTCTTTTCTTTTCTCATAAAAATTACACCGAACATGATATAATTAGCATCACATTTAATTGACGATTACAAATTCTATCAAGTACAAGCTTGCTGCAAACAAGTTCTCGTACAATCGATCGAAGCAAGGATGTTTTGTGTGAGTTCTGGGCCAAGGTCGAATATTTTCATTTTATTCATACGAAACTGATCCGATTTCCACATATAATATTTAAATGTTTAGTACCCAGTAAGCAAAATGCTTTGAATCTGCCACTAAAATTTGACACGGAAGTGCCATCTATCTGCCGCCGCATTACCATATGTATTCCAGTAGAAAATCTGCCACGCCATATTCGTGCCAAACTTTCGCTTCGATCAGCCTTCGTTATAGAGGGCAGGTCCGTCGCAATAAGAAAGGGGTAACCTTGTTCTGAAAGTAAATATCGGGAAAAATCGGAATAAACGACGAGAGGGAAAATTGAATTTACAAACGTATTTATTTTTATTTTACATATATTTGTATTATATAAATTTATTTGTTTCATATTTATAATCTTAAGAAAGAAAACGAATAGACAATAAAATTTAAAAAAATGAACTGTACAAGTTACACGAAGGAAATAAAAATGATATAAAATTCAATTATCATAACAAAACTGTTATAAAATAAAAAATAAATATTCAAATCTTAAAATAATGGAAATAAAACCCTCGAATGGAAAATAAGGTATGGGGGCGCTTAAGAAGAGTTTAATTAATTTATAATACATAATATAGGTCATTAGGCATGGGCAGTACGGACAGCACACCACTCTTTTAGTTTCTCCTTCCTACAAACAAAAAGGGCCTTACATTAGGACGCACTATATGTTCTGTTCTCATTGTACAATAGATATATTTCGAAGAAAAATTTTTTTAAATTCTAGAATAATGTATATACTCACTTTCAATTCATTAATCAACTCAAAATAATACTGTTTTGACATTTGTTCCAAATTACTTACGGTGGTAATCCTGGTAGTAAAGCATTCTTGGAAAAATAGGTATCTGAAATAATTAAAAATATTTGTGAGTACTATATAAAGTCTAGAGTACTAAAATAATACTATACAATACTGCACAGAAGATATTATTGATTATAACATAAAGTTATTTGTTTTCCATGCGTATCTATATATAATAACAATACAATTTATCATAACACAAGAAATATGTAATGTACAATGTGCAACTTGGAATAAACTATACTGTTTCAAAATGAACCAGCACAGCGATAACCTACTGGGACATTCCCAATATGTTACCGTCTTCTTCATCCATCGACGATTCGCTGGTGCATCAGCAATAAAACACCTTAATACGACTGGAATTTTTTTCTCGTGGAACGTAATGCCTCCATTTGAGATTATCAAGTTTATGTCAGAGACAAATTTTTGAAGATAATTGTTACAATCCTCGGTTTTTTGAGTGCCTTTATAAATCCCTACTACAATGGGTTTACTATTTAAGATATTTACAATTCTGACTTAAATAGGACAAATTTGAATTGTATTGGAACTATCTAAACTACATCCATCCACATGAAAATATAAGTGCAACTCTCCAGGAATTATTGGAGAACATTGAGATAACTGTTTAACTATTTCCAACTCTACATCAAAATGAACATACTCTCCTGGTTCTACCACAGAGGTGACGACACTGGTACATGGTATACTAATGAGCGTTCTTATATCTTTCGGCAAACTAGAAAAACATGAATGGGTACGTAGAAGAGATAAGATGTTGTTCCCCTGAGTGTGCGTTAAATTATTGTCCACAAAGCAAGATGCTAAACCATCACGAAATGATACTTCTGAAACAGTACCAGCAGATTCCCAAACCACATCATCGCATGAAAAGGTAGAAGACGAATCATGCGTGAATGAAGATGTGGTGGGAATATTAAGAAGACTTTCATTACTATTATTACTGACAGGCACGGATAAAGAAGACGTGCTGGGAATGTTCTGCAGATTATCAAGATTAGGGGGACTTTGTAATTTATTGTCACGTGAAAACTTCCTCAAATTTGAGGTTACTTCGCGCCGAATATTTCGTTTCTGCCTAGCGCTTAATTTATTATACGGTTTTCGCGAAACCGACTTCTTCAAAACTCTACGATCCATGGGGGTAAAAGAAAACTGAATAAAGAATATACAAAATATATAATAATTTGTTACGTGTATTGGTAACAATACCACGTGGCAATACTTATCTGGCGTCTTCTCTGCTTCTATCCTTCCTTCCTTCGAATCCACTGCTCATCAAGTCTTCACCGCTTCAGAGTTAATTTACGAACTTAATAATTAGTAATTAACTAACAAAGGAATCACTAATCAAACAAGACGGAATCAGTGCGCGTGTCGAAACACCGACACCTTCGTCGTGAGAGCTGTTATTCCCAGTCTGGTGTCGCAAACTGCACTGCGCATGATCGCGTAACGCGCAACACCTAACATACGCGCATCATAAATTAAAAATTATACATATTATGGCTTTAAAAGAAATTAATGAATTAAAAATATTCCGTCATCCCTTTCCATATACTTCTTTCAATCTTCTTCGAATCCACTTCCTCTCGCACGCACACTCTTCGCGCTCTTTTCTTTCTCTCTCGCACGCACACTCTTTGCGCACGTTCTCTCTCTCTCTTTCTCGTACGTACGCTCTTCGCCTTCCACAACACGGCGCTTTGTCTTTCACGACACATTGTGGTCGTTTACGCATCACTTTATCTTTATTACGCATTGAAACTTAAATAAAATACCTTTTCCCACCCTACACAGGAAGATTTACTTCAATTTTTCCCGATATTTACTGTTAGAACAAGGTTACGTCCGTTCTTAGTGCGACGGACCTGCCCTCTATAACGAAGCCAAAGTTTGGCTCCCATGCCGCATGATGCCGCATGGAATTTAACCTGTAGGCTTCGCATGGATGTGACAAACATCTGCCGCCGCATTTCGTTAGGAATTTCACGACACACTTTGGTGTCACAATCAAAGCACAGGAGCTCCAAATTCTGCTTCGAGCAGGGTTTGGTATGAAATACATAACTCTTTTGCTTCGAGCAGGATTTGGTCGAGTAGGCATTTGGCTAACTGGGTAATCTGTTCAATTCAAATTTTGTAATGTAACAAATACATTGTAATATTTGTTGTAATTTCGTTGAAATAATGCCACAACAATTTCTAGTGGTGGTTCAGAGTCACCACTCGAGTGGAAAGGGTTAACAATTTCTTTTTCTCTTTTGTATAATGTGGTACTGTATGTAAGCTCATCGGTATACAAATGTGATCGCAATTTCATATGATACATGAAGCTGCAGCTACTACTATCCTATATGCGTATATGGACAACTGCACATTGCTTGCATGAGTCCGAAACATCAAACTAGCGGATTATTTGCATGTATAGGAAAATTATATACATATACACACATATACAGACGCACGTTGCCGATGAGCGAATAGGCGTCGAACATAACCACAATCTACGCTTGCAGTTTCCTCCAATCCCACTTCGACAGTCCTTCTACTTAGGCGCCACCTGACGAGCTCCAGCTCAACTAAACTTGTCACATTTTTTGCTCTATATTATCGATATCATGAATTCTGACGCTAGAAAGCCATGCCGAAACGGGAAACAAGTTTTCGCCTTTATTTCGCAACAGAATCAAGACAAATTATAGCTCAATTTGTAGCTGGAGATATTTTCTAATGCGGGCTGGTCTCGACATCATCCAGAAAACTCATCCAATGGCAGAAAAATGATTAAATTCCACGGCACGTGCATCGTCAATATTTGGCCACCGACGAGATATATATAAAGACTGCCAGCCCCCGTGTTAAACTGCTAGTCTCAAAGTGGGTGCCAGGTGGGTGTTGGGATCGGTCGGTAACGGCCCCAATGTCGAGATATTCTCGTCGGTTGTGGAACTAAGAACGTGGAACTATCACTGATCTCAAATACCAACATCGCTAAACATGCCGCGCTCGCTACCTAAATAGAACATTTGCTCGTGAATTACGGAAGAAACGTCAGTGACATAGGCAATAAATAAACGGATAATGCGTAGAATGAAAATAATTATATTTTTAATTTCATTACAATGTTATTGCCTTCTTATTTTCCATATTATTCACCATTGTAATCATTATTTTATAATCGATAGTTTATAGGTGTAGTTAATTAATTTGGAACTGTGGCGGCCCGCGCAAAGAGCACGCCGACCACCGACAAACATACATTGTATACGCGGCGGCGACCGTCCTCGGAAAGCCGCAGAGAAACACGTGAAGATCGGCTTCGGGGACGGTCGCCATCTGTTAAACAATCGACTGACGCGAGGGAGAATCGGTCGGTCGAAGGCATGCGATCGACACTCGCTCGCGAACGTCGGTATAGGACGGTTGACGGTCCACCGACGAATAAAGACGTATACCCGCGAACACGGCCTCAGTCATTTCACCCGACTCCCACAGAACTTATTGCGATATTTATAAAATAATGATTATTCAACAAAATATATTCTGCAATAGTTATAGAATAAAAAAAAGAATAAATACTATATTGAAGTATTGACAAAATTCGATCGTTCTTATTGTGATCCGTAATAAAAAACAGAAAATTAATTTTTTTACTTATTTAACCGATAATACCACTTCTAATGCTGGACTGCAATTATTTAAGTAAAGGTAGTAACGAAATAAAAGTGTTATGTAATGAAACTAACTTTCGGCGGATCTTATCCATATAAAGCTATTTGGTGGCAGTATTATTGCTATTTGTACAAACACACAGATACACAGATTCTGATATCTTGCAATGCACGTTGTTTTTTTCTCCGTCAACCGATTTCGATGAAATTTTCAGTTTGTGTATCATTAACATAGAGGTAGAGATAAAAGTTTTGAAAAGTGTCTGTCATTTTAAGTTTTAATTATAATTCTATTGTTTGCTATTTTTTATACCTTATAGAATTGTTTCTTTACATTTAATATTCTTTATATTTTATCAGCAATAAACTTTATGTATAATCATTAATGGTATTGTTAAATTTAATTTTCTGTGAGTAATTGTCAATACATATACATTAGTAACCACATCTATTTGTCCGCGGCGAAAACCAAGCTGTCGAACTCGAGACGGGAAGGACTCGCCGCGTCTCTTTGTTTTCATATGCTGTCCTTCTTTGCGTCCGAAACTTCCGTCGTTCATTACACAAGTAAATATCATCGGAATTTTGTCATATTTGGTATCGTTTTCCTTAGAAAAATGCCACGAGTATGTTGGTAAAAGTTAAAAAAAAAATAACGAAAAATAAAGAAGTTTTGTAATTGGATTAGTAGTGGTCTTCTGGTCTCACACCGATATAGCCGACAATGTGCGGCCCACTCCTCGACGACGACGCGGCGGTTCTCGAGTTTCGCTGTCCGCTTCTCCGTGCAACATTATATCGGAGACGGATATTCTCTCCGTTTGAATACCAGTCATTTTGGTGTGCCCAGAGTTGGGCATTATTTAGATAAAAAATTATTGAAATAACAATTCGAATAAAAGATACTCAATCTTTATTCGTTATTCGAAGGTTCGAATAAAAAAGGTATCTTTATTCGACGAGTATTGAATAAATAATTTTATTCGACGAGAATTTATCCGACGAATACAGATACTTTTTTTTATTCGAAGCGGATTTATTCAAACTTCGAGAAATTTTTTCATCTTTCATCTGTATCTTTTATTCGAAGGCTTCGAATAAATGTTCGAATAACTTTTGGCGAGCGCCGAGCTTCAAAAACCCAGCGACGACAGACGACATACAATGTAAGCGGATGGAGAATCGCGCACGAACGAAAGTTTAAACTTTTAGATTGTTCAATATATCCTCATAAAATTGTGACGAGCGAATGGATGGGATTTTCCTGATGAAAATGTGGTCAAATTCGGGTGTAATCGACCATGTTTCACTGATACGTAATGTTACGATAAAAATTACTATCTCATTAAAGACAGTCCAAATGATGTCGTGTTTGGACTCATTTTGATCGGGATGAGCTCTACAACTCATTCCTATTAACAATATTGTTCTGATTAAAAACATAAAAGCATAAATTGCCAATAACGCTGGATTCTCCATCTGCTTACATTGTAGGCTGTTGGTCGGTCTTTAAAAAAAAATCTTTATTCGTCGAATAAGTTCATTACGTGTGGAATAGAGATAACATAATTATTTTTATTTGACGCGTAACAAATAATTTTTTTATCTTTTATTCGCTGTTTGAAATGTCTATTTCAATAAAAATTTGCCCATCTTTGCTCCTACAATTATATTATTTTATATTATATTAATTCATCCACGTGATTCTCTCTCAAACTCTATACTATTCGGAATAGTACGTTAAATAAACGCTACTCTGGTTTTCAACATATTTCTGTTCGCACAGATCGATTCTTGGAACAATTATCTAAAAAAAAGTGTAAGGAAATAATGCTTGTTCATGAAATATTTTTAAATTACAAATTAAGGTACCTCATATGAAATTTGAAGTAGAAATTGATTTTCCTAAAATTATGCTTTAATCATTTCTTACGTAAAATATTTTTACGAATTTTTCGTCTTTGATATTAGTTTTACTTTTAATATTTTAAATCTTAAAAAGCAACACTAAAAAAAAATATCTGTTTAATTTGAATACGTTTGGCAGAGAATGTAACATTTGATAATCGATATGGTTCCGTGATGATTCACCTTCTCACTAGGGATGTGCGAGTACCCGAAAATGCGAGCCGAGCTTAGCTCGGCTCGATTGTGCGAGTCGAGTCGAGTACTCGTACGATGCGAGCTACTCGCACCGATGCGAGCTACCCGCACCGATGCGAGCTATCCGCACCGATGCGAGCTGCTCGCAACGAAGCGAACGGCTCGAAATAAAATCAGGCGTAAAATGACATGATGCGAGTTACAGCGGGAAGATCAGCACATCGATATTATCAAGCATTTTAGTATATTGACAATGCTAAATGTTTGCGATGTTTTATTATATATTTTGATAGTGAAATGTTGATTCAGAATTTGTATAACCCATATTGAAAATAATTATGCAATAACAACTATTTCCTAGATTTATGTAAATAACTAGATGTGAAGAACGGTATTTTATATATTCCTTTATATTATACTCCGGTTCAGTGTACAGTCGTAAAAATGTATTGTCGCAAAATTGTTTATAATGTTGAAAATTAACGTTAAACTTCGTTAAATAGTTTTTGAAGGAATGGATATATAAATATTGTATAATATTGATGTGTATTTATACGAGGTCGCCGCCGCGTCTACAATGTATGCTGGCGGTTCGTCGGCGTGCTCTTTGCACAGGCCGCCACACTGGTACTCGCACCAAAGGTCAAAAGACTGAATTCTGGTAAGCTGAGAAAAACTGTTTGACAGAATCTGAGCTAACTAACCTGAGAATAGATTGTCTTAGACTTTTATATTTTTCGATAATGAATAACTAGCTAGTGGCTCGATGGGGAGGGAAGAGCAAAACGCATACGCGTGCAGGTAGATCAAATACTCAGAGCGGGTGACCTAAGTGGGCGCGTGCAGGCGAGCCGGTCATAAACCTTTTGCTCGCTGATGAGAGCCCTACTGTCCCATTGTACGGAAGTACACTTTTTAGAAGAAATGGTCGAGATAACGAACCAAAAAGGCAGTAAACCATTGTCACACTACACAATTATAAACATGGAGATAGCGCAGGTTGCTTAGCGAGAAACGTGCGGCCGCTTCTCGTTATACATTATGCAGTCAGTCTCATAATTGATGGCAGACACTTTAAATCAGAATAACTTTTTTTATAAATCGACCAAACGACTTCAGCTTCTAGACAGCTACTAGATGACATGTAATGAAAACTCAGGAAAAATTGCGTTATATAATTGCGTTAATTGTCGAGCTAGGAAGTAGATTTAACTTTGCTGCCACTACGAATTATTTGGTAGTTAGCATGATTTTGGACCATCGTATAAAAGATCGACTGTTATCCACGGAGAAGAGCCAACAATTGCAAATTGAAAAAAGATTTCGAGATGAGAATCGGTAAACTTTTTACAAACATTAAAATATTAACTAAACAGAAAGTATGACGAGTGTTGAACGTAGACATCAGATCCTTTTAAAAGGGCCTAGCCGATTTATGGTCAAAACTGCCCTTAGAGGTTTTTCAATGATTAATGAACAATTCGAAAGCTGACTAAGAAAAACCCCTCTGAGTAAAATTTCAATCCCCTATCTTGCCCATGAGGTTGGTTACAGGGTAAATTAGATTTCGCGCTTCTCCGCGTATTTTCCGCACTCTGATGCTTCCTAAAATTCTGAAAAAATGTGACATATTTTGGATTCTAAGGCTGACTTTTGATAATTTTTTCAGATTTTTTTGTTACAAACTGTGGTCGTAAAAAAATGAAAAACCTCCAAAAAATCGGAAAAATGCAGATTTCTCAAAAATGTGAAAACATGCTATTCTACTGTTTAGTTTGTTACGAGCCAGGGCTATGAGCAGCGCGAGAGGCCGGCGAGGGGATTTTTACCCCAGGAATATGGTTTCAATTGTTAGTTAGGTACGCGGACGCACCCGATGCGAAATCGAGGAGCCGCTAGGATAGTTGACGTCGAGGACGCACCTGATGCGAAATCAGGGAACCTCTGGGAGGTTGGTGTCAAACGCAGACGCACCCGATGCGAAATCGAGGAGCTACTAGGAGGATGAAACTTCGTGCACGCACCCGATGCGAAATCGAGGAGTCACTAGGGAACACGCGGCGAACCCGATACGAAAGGAGGTTGTATAAGAGCGCGGACGCACCTGATGCGAAATCAGGGAGCTGCTAGGATGCGGAAGAACCCAATGCGAAATCGGGGATCCGCCTAGGATGGTATAATTTCGTGGACGCACTCAATGCGAAATCGAGGAGCCACTAGGTTGGAGAAATCTTCGTTGAATCGAATTTAAGTATTAGTAAGCCTCGTAACTTCTATATAATTTAATTGATACAATCCGAGCGGTTAGATTGTATCGTGTGGGAACGTTCAATTATTATATTAGGATTTTAGGCAATAATTAAGGGTACGCGAGTTAACAAACAAGACAATTTATTCTGAATTGAAATTACTACAAGTGTTGTTGTTTGTGTCGCGAATGAATATAATAAATGTACAATTAGAGGAATTGTTTACCTATGTTGCACGGTGTTGACGCACTGGCAATGCGGGGTTAGATGGCGATTGTTGAATGCCAAATAGAATATATACCGAACTAACGGAATCTATAAGGTTATGAATTGATTCGAAAGGGACTTTAACCCGATCTCACTAGACTTGACTCTGTAACGCGACGTGACTGCACGATTACTATAACGTTACGGAACCGTTTCTGAATCTTGACTGAACCGCTTCTCGACTAACCGAAGAGGATGAAAATGAACGGGTTTATATACCTTGAAAATGAAAGGGGTACTCTGTTTAAGATTTAATGTCACGTAGGGTCACAGTCACATTTTTTGTCATTTCTAATGAAAAGCAGGCCTCAGTTAGATTTTCGTTAAAAGGGGTTAATGAAGGTTATCCGGGCTATTTCCTATCAGAATATTAATTAACGGATGCCAGAAGGGAGTGTCTAGAGATTTTGATATAAAGAAGGCATACAGTATCTTGTGTTAATAAAAGGGAGCCTGTTGGGACGCTTTTCGTTCTCAGAAAAGAGATTAGAAATTCTAATCGAAATAAACGTGGAGAACGTCTCCATACGTAACAAGTTCCTTGTTAAAGTACTATAACAGGCAGTGTCGTCAATTTTTTTTTAGATTTTTTGTTGTGAGACATCATCGTCAAAAAACAATAAAAACCGAATTTTTTCGACGTTTTTGCTATTAGGAGGAAAGTTACATTTGTTGGTTTTATCGCAGATATATATTAAGTAATTGTACTTTCCGACGGAGCGGGCACCTTTCGCGGCGTAGACTCTGTCGTAGAATCTATGAGGAGGCGTAAATTCCTCAATCGAGGGTGTTTCGACGACGCTACTCGGCGCGACCTTACGATCCTTTCGGATGATAAGGATGGTAAATATAAATTTGGAATTTAATGCTGCAAGGAGCAAACGGAACTATAGCGGCTGGTCCGCGTGTTGACGAGTTCCGGAGTCTAATCTCGATGTTGCCTTTGCGGGAGTTGCATTTAGACTGAAAGTTTTACCCCAACTCTCCATGCACTCGGGGTGCGTTGGCGTGGAGTGGGGGTATTCCATTTCGGGGTGGCAACGTCGCTGGATTTCGGCGGGCGAAATCACAGCTGTGGGCCCGATGTTCATCGGCCAGGGACCGTCGGATGGTCCCGCGATGCCACCTTTGTAGGTCCACGTTTTATGACAGTACGGTTGGCTGTTGAGGGCGCGAGGAAAATTCTAATGGGCAATTAAGAAAGGTTTCGTGAAGGCGGCTTTCTCAAAAACAGCCCTAGAGGCCCGTGTCATAAAACGTGTATACCATCTGCACGCCAAATGTTGGGATGTGCCGATTTGTCAGTCGCGAGTAAAACTATTAAACTATTCTTGAAGGGATCGGTCCCTGGTCCCACCTTGAAATAGCGGTGCCGCGGATTTTCAAGGGGATCTTTTGTTTAACTCGCGGCTGAACATCCTCCCCCCGTTGAGAGACTCGCGATCAAAATAAATCTATATAGGATTAAAGATACGCTAGGTTTGAAGTACTAGAATGAACAAGTAAACTATCTTATGAGCTAAAGCTTAGCGATTACGATCAATTAGTTATTATCGGTTGAGGGATCGCGCGTTCTTGACGTCGATGTTGGATCCCGTGGTTCCTCCTCTGGCTGGTTCGGTAACGGTACAAGCCGTTTTACGCCCCGATCGAGTGTGGTTGTGGCTGTTCTCACTGTTGCAGCTCGAACTATGCCATCAGATCCGGGGTAGACCTTGATGACTCTCCCGAGTGGCCACTGCATCGGTGGTACGTTGTCCTCCCTCAAGAGCACGATGGTGCCCTCCTTGATGGGGTGTGTACCGCTGGACCATCTCGAACGACTCGTCATCTCGTTTAGGTACTCCTTGTACCATCGGTTCCAGAAATGCTGCTTTAGTTTCTGGATATGTTGCCAGGTTGAAAGTCTGTTTGATGGCACATCCCTGAAATCGCGCTCGCGCAGACTCGTTAACGAGTCGCCAATCAGGAAATGGCCAGGAGTTAGGACAAGGGTGTCATTTGGGTCTGATGAAATGGGAGTTAAAGGACGTGAATTTAGAACGGCTTCTATCTCAATAATTAAAGTGTTGAACACTTCAAATGTAAATCGTTCAGCACCTGCGATACGCCAGAAATGACGCTTGAATGATTTCACGGCCGCTTCCCAGATGCCGCCGAAGTGAGGTGTTAATGGAGGAATAAAATTCCACGTGATGGATCGGTCAGCAAGAAAGGTTTTGACCTTCTCGTTGTGGTCATCGGACTGCAAAAGTTCGCGGAGGTCTCGAAGCTCGTTGTTGGCGCCGACGAAATTGGTGCCATTGTCAGAGTAAATGTTAATACAATGACCTCGTCTAGCAATGAAACGACGTAGGGCTGCTATAAATGCTTCGGAGGTAAGATCGCTAACCAATTCTAGGTGAATGGCTTTTACTGAGAGGCAAACGAAAACTGCGACATATACTTTAATGTGGGTTCGACTTCGGTATCGTCGCTCCTTTATGAAAAAGGGACCGCAATAGTCAACGCCGACGTTTGCAAATGGGCGTGAGTCGGTGACTCGAGCCTCAGGTAGGTCGCCCATCACGTATTGTGTTGGCGGCGGTTGGACACGGTAGCAGCGGACGCAGTTTCTGATGGTTTTCCCTACCTGACTCCGACCGTCGATGGGCCAATAACGGCGTCTAATCGCGTATAGGGTAGCCTGTGTACCAGCGTGTAATTGTATTCGATGCTCGTGTTCTATTATTAATGCCGTGATTCGAGCCTTTGGGAGGACGATGGGATGTTTTTGCGCGAATGGAATTCGCGAATTCTTCAGACGGCCTCCTACTCGCAGAATTCCGTCTTTGTCGATGAATGGGTTCAGTTGTTGCAGCTTACCCTTAACGCCTATTTCGCTTCTCGAGAGGCAGCGCAATTCTTCTGCAAAGTGTTGTCTTTGTATCAGTTTGATGATTACGTCGTGGGCGTATCTTAGTTCGGAGGATGTCAGACTTCCTTTGGTGGTGTTAGATCCTTTCCATCGGAGACAGCGCGCGATGATTCTTTGAAGCTTTCCCCATGAGGAGCAGTTGTCCAGAATCGTGGTGTCGCAAATTAATGCTTTGAGACAAATCGCGACCCTTTGTTCTGGGATTGTCTCTGGTTGAGGTAGTTCGGTAGTGGGCCAGAAAGATTCTTCTTCGTTGAGCCAAGTCGGACCGTGTTGCCAGATGGAAGGTTGAAGGAAGTCTTCTGGTGATTGACCTCGCGAGATAAGATCGGCCGGGTTGTCGGCAGTGGGTACGTGTCGCCAATCTGCGTTAGCTGTGCGCCTTTGAATTTCCGACACTCTGTTAGCCACGAAGGTTTTTAGAGTGTGTGGAGATGTCTTCACCCAATGGAGAACAATGGTGGAGTCGGTCCAATAGATGGTTTTATGTATTTCCACAGGTAGCGCTTGTTTTGCGGTCTCGACAAGAGAGGTTAGCAGAAGTGCTCCACATAATTCGAGTCGTGGTATTGAGATCGTTTTCAATGGGGCGACCTTGGATTTAGCGAACAAAAGAGTTGTCTCGGTGTGACCGCGTGAGTCGGTTGTACGCAGGTAGAGGCATGCTCCGTAGGCCTTTTCGCTTGCGTCACTAAAACCGTGTAGTTCGACTTTTCTTGGCGATTCAATGATTGTGCGTCGTGGGAACGTGATGTTGTTCAGCGCTGGCAATTTATTATAAAAACGTATCCATTCGGTATGGATATCCATTGGCAGCGACTCGTCCCAGTCAACCTTTATGGTCCAGATCCTTTGTAGTAGCATTTTTGCCGTAATAATTACTGGCCCGAGCAGCCCTAGTGGATCATATATCTTTGCTATTTCTGAGGTGATACTGCGTTTGGTCGAACGTGATGGTGGAGAGCAAGTTTCGACTGCGTACGTAATAGAGTCGTTTGAGGAATTCCAGACAATCCCTAAGGTTTTGAGAGTGGATGACTCTCCCAGGTATAATTTTTTGTTAATGGCCTGCTCGGGCAAGCCAGTCAGAAGAGTAAGGTCATTAGATGCCCATTGTCGTATTGTCAGTCTTGCGGTCTTGAGTATTTGTGTGAGGTCTTCGCGTAAGGATAATGCCTCTTCTATGGTCGATGTACCGGTCAGAACGTCATCCACGTAAAAGTCACGCAATAAAATCTTGCCGGCTTGAGGAAAGCGGTGGCCTTCGTCTCGACTGAGCTGTGTCAAACAGCGAATTGCAAGATATGGTGCAGCAGATAGTCCAAATGTCA
This sequence comes from Halictus rubicundus, assembly GCF_050948215.1. Classification (NCBI taxonomy): domain Eukaryota; kingdom Metazoa; phylum Arthropoda; class Insecta; order Hymenoptera; family Halictidae; genus Halictus; species Halictus rubicundus. Next base: position 438,001 of record NW_027488679.1, on the reverse strand, counting down.
CAGTATTCAGCTCATAAGTTTTAATAGAACCCGTAGTATCGCGCCAGAGGATGCGCTGAAATTTCCTGTCTTCCGGACGTACAAGGAACTGTCGGTACATCTTTTCAATGTCTCCCGTCAGTACGTATCGATGAATGCGGAATCTTAATAAAATGTGGAGTAGATCGTCTTGAATTTTTGGACCGGTGTGGAGAGCGTCATTTAATGCTATGCCTGAATTAGTCGTGGCAGAACCGTCGAAGACTACGCGGAGTTTGGTTGTGTCACTGGTGACCTTAACGACCCCGTGATGTGGTAGGTAATACCCCTCAGGTGACTGTTGTTCCTGTGGCAGTTCGCTCATGTGTCCGAGGTCAAGGTATTCTTGGATCACCGCGTGATACTCTTGCTTGAGTGCGGGTTCTCGTTGGAGTTTTCGCTCCAATGAATGGAGTCTTTTTTTCGCTTGTACCTTGGAGTCTCCGAGACGCGACAATTTCTCGTTGAAAGGTAAAGCCACGACGTATCTGCCGTCACGATTCCGAACTGTGTGTTCTTGGAAATGGCTTTCGCAAATTATATCAGATTCAGACAGATGCTGTCTTTGTGGGCCTTCTTCAACCTCCCAGAAACGGGTGAGGTCGAATTGTAACGCGGTGGTCGCGTGGCAAAGTGTGCCATGAGCAGGAGAAGTGACTGGCGCGCTCCCCCCGATGACCCAACCGAGTTGCGATTTTTGAAGGTAGAGATCGGACTCATCTGGGCGTGACAAGACAATTTGGCCGACGCATAAGATTGAGAGGGCTGTTCCGGATCCTAATAACAAATCGATCGGTGCCGGTCGATGGAATTCCGGATCTGCAAGGTGCAGATTCGGCGGAATTTTTATTGTTCCGCGATCAATCTCTTGATCTGGAACGAAAGGCGCGATGTCGTTCACAATGAGGAACGTAAGCGAACGTTGGTAATTGCTTACTCGCGAAGCTATAGTAGCCTTCAGTGCGTGGGTTGCTACAGTGGTCATAGCGTTCAGAGAACCAATGGGAACCGAGCATTTCATCCGCGGGATGTTGATTTTTTGAGCAAGGCGTTCAGAAATTAAGTTAATCGATGCGCAAGTGTCGATTAATGCTCGACAATCTATCGGACGTTTATTTTTGTTGAAGATCTGGATTTGTGCCGTAACTAAAATTTCGTTTGTGATTGCGTTTATGGTGAACGCTCGATGGTAGCCCGTTCCGTTTTGTTCTCTGTGTCTTAGCCGTCATTCTGTATCGGATTGAGCGTTTATTGTTCCGCTTGTTGACGCTTGCTGCTCGAAGTGATGAAGCAACGTGTGGTGTCGTAGCTGACATATTCGGCATGAACCTCGATCGCAATTTTGCGCGCTATGCCCTGGGTGTAGGCAGTTGGTGCATAATTTGGCCCTTTCAACGGCGAACTTGCGTTTTTCGGGAGTCATTCCGCGGAATTTTTCGCAACCCCATGTGCTATGATCTTCGTAGCAGATCGGGCACTCCTTCGGTTGTGAATTTGGACGCGTTTCGTTAAAATTCGACGCGTTTTTTGATTTGTTATCGGCGGTCTGACGTGTTTTACTCGTTACGAAAGCGTGTGATCTGGCGGGTGGTCTTGTTGACTGCGGATGGCTTGTGAAGTTCGCGCTGGGGCGTGTCGATTGCGGATAGCTTGTAAAATTCGGTCTAGGGCGTAATGGCACCGCGGAGGCACTGGATGGTCCAGTTTGTGCGCAACTTGCGCGTTTCTCGAGAAAATCCAAGAGGTCCGTGTACGACGGCATGTTTTTGCCTTTTATCGTTAGTTCCCAAAGCCATGCAGTGTCGCTGCTAACCTTGGATAATATCATTGATATTAAAGAGCCGTTACATCTTGTGAAGTCTTCTCCTAGATTTTTCAAGGCTCGTAGATGCTGGTTGACCGAGTTCACGAGATCGTCTAACGCCTCTGGAGTGTCCTTTACTAATCTCGGATAATCCCTAATTGCGTCGCAATGTTTTAAGATTATTCTCCGCGGACAATCGTACTTCTTTTTGAGCAGTTCTATTGCATCGTAATAATTCGCGTCTGTCGTGTTTAACGCGGAGATGCACTTCAACGCCTTTCCGTGTAAGGTTGAACGGAGGTACTGCAGTTTTTGCAACGGAGTCAGATTTTCATTCGAGTCAATCGTTGATTTGAATGTGTCGAAATATGATACCCAATCTTCGATGTTTCCGTCGAACGATGGCAACCGCATTTCTGGTAACTTGATTGCCATCGGAGCAGTTACCGATGTCGCGAGTGACTCGACTGTTCCGCGACGTTGGGGCAAAGTTGGTTGCGCCTTTTCTATTATTTTGTTGGCTCTGACAACTATCGCGTAGTACTCGTTTTGTATCTCGTATCGGCGAGGTTCCTGGTTTTCGTCTAATGCCTCTAGCTCGGATTGTATATCATCGAAACGCTTCCAAAATTCAATGAGACCGTTCAAATGCATTTTTATAAGATCTATGTCAGGTGGTTGTTCGGTATCGACGGAATCTAAGAATTTCGAGAATGCCGTAATCTGACCGATTACACTGCCGCGCTTACGCTTTAAAGTGCTGAGAGCCGTTGCTTGAGACAAGGATGGGTTTGTCATAGGCATTTTGTGATGAAGGAGATGTTTTGGGAGATTGACGAACGAAAAACGAGCCTACCTTTGATGCGCTGAATTCAGGATGGTGAACTGGTGTCAGACACCTGGCGTTGACCCAAATCGTCAATTGCTTGGCCCACAAACTGCGACCTTCCAGATGCTGGTTGGTCCAGCCCTTGGTAATCCGGGATACTGCAAGTTGTTGGGATGCTGGTTGGTCCAGACAGGATCTCCCGATTGCAGGTGTTGTCCCGTTGTAAACGATGCGCAAGGCTGCGTTGAATCACGTTCACAAAGTCTTTTGTCCACTGTAACTGTCACTCAGTGTCATTTATTTTTTTTTTTTTTTTTTTTTTGGATCACACGGCACTGATGATCCGGCTCGAAGGACCAATGTACTTTCCGACGGAGCGGGCACCTTTCGCGGCGTAGACTCTGTCGTAGAATCTATGAGGAGGCGTAAATTCCTCAATCGAGGGTGTTTCGACGACGCTACTCGGCGCGACCTTACGATCCTTTCGGATGATAAGGATGGTAAATATAAATTTGGAATTTAATGCTGCAAGGAGCAAACGGAACTATAGCGGCTGGTCCGCGTGTTGACGAGTTCCGGAGTCTAATCTCGATGTTGCCTTTGCGGGAGTTGCATTTAGACTGAAAGTTTTACCCCAACTCTCCATGCACTCGGGGTGCGTTGGCGTGGAGTGGGGGTATTCCATTTCGGGGTGGCAACGTCGCTGGATTTCGGCGGGCGAAATCACAGCTGTGGGCCCGATGTTCATCGGCCAGGGACCGTCGGATGGTCCCGCGATGCCACCTTTGTAGGTCCACGTTTTATGACAGTACGGTTGGCTGTTGAGGGCGCGAGGAAAATTCTAATGGGCAATTAAGAAAGGTTTCGTGAAGGCGGCTTTCTCAAAAACAGCCCTAGAGGCCCGTGTCATAAAACGTGTATACCATCTGCACGCCAAATGTTGGGATGTGCCGATTTGTCAGTCGCGAGTAAAACTATTAAACTATTCTTGAAGGGATCGGTCCCTGGTCCCACCTTGAAATAGCGGTGCCGCGGATTTTCAAGGGGATCTTTTGTTTAACTCGCGGCTGAACAGTAATTTTTAGCATTATTAAATTGAAACAAGTAATTGTTTGACCTAAGAAATGTGATTTAAGAGAAAGAGTAAATTGTATTTTGTGTGATATATACCAGAATGTTCGTAAAGTTTTGTAACATCGCCAGACGTCGAACTAAGGAGCGGATACGCTGGGGTTCTTATCCCGTCGGTGGTAAATGTTTTTTCCCATACATCATCTTTATTTTTTCAATTTCTTATATTATTTATTCATGTGATTTTAACAATATTTTTTTAATGTTCTAAAAATATTGAAGTAACATTGATTAGGCAATGAATATTTATATTATTGTGTTCGTCCACGATTTCCGCCAGATATGAAATTGCTTGTGAAAATCGGTAAGATTCCGTGAAAAGAATTTTGAAATCCACTTCTGTCATTTCCAGAAAATCAAGAAATCAATACTGTTTGAAATGGAATCTTTTTGCGGTTCCAATTGTTTTGACCATCTTAATCGGCTATGCCCTTTTAAATCTTATCACCTATACGTGCACAGTACCGAATGACAGGCTGTTGGAACTTCCAACTTGTGTGAAAGGTTGTAGACTGGCACATATTGGCACGAATGCGTACAAATACATATCAATATTATACAATATTTATATATCCATTCCTTTCAAAAACTATTTAACGAAGTTTAACGTTAATTTTCAACATTATAAACAATTTTGCGACAATACATTTTTACGACTGTACACTGAACCGGAGTATAATATAAAGGAATATATAAAATACCGTTCTTCACATCTAGTTATTTACATAAATCTAGGAAATAGTTGTTATTGCATAATTATTTTCAATAAGGGTTATACAAATTCTGAATCAACATTTCACTATCAAAATATATAATAAAACATCGCAAACATTTAGCATTGTCAATATACTAAAATGCTTGATAATATCGATGTGCTGATCTTCCCGCTGTAACTCGCATCATGTCATTTTACGCCTGATTTTATTTCGAGCCGTTCGCTTCGTTGCGAGCAGCTCGCATCGGTGCGGATAGCTCGCATCGGTGCGGATAGCTCGCATCGGTGCGGATAGCTCGCATCGGTGCGGGTAGCTCGCATCGTTGCGAGTAGCTCGCATCGGTGCGAGTAGTTCGCATCGTGCGAGTACTCGACTCGACTCGAAAAGCGAGTCCCGGCTCGACTCGACCCGAGCTCGGCTCGCATATGCGAGCTTGGCTGCAGGCCTACTTCTCACCGACGAGAATTTCCTTCGTGGTCTTCTGCAACCGTCGAGATACCGTCGTTGACCTTCTGTTTCTTACTCCAGCCAAAATCTATCCTAGAGGGCGGTAGAAGACACCGTGTTTTTCGAGCGACACATTCTCCCGTAAGGCTGGCAGTCTTTATATACAGGGTGGCCCACATAACTCTAAACAGCTCAATATCTCGAAAACTATGCCATCGATTTTAAAGTTCTTAGTCTTAAATTGCATGGAACTAAAGGGCCTTTCTGACTACATAAACGTGAAGTGGCCTCCCTTCCCTTTTAACGGGGGAGGGGAGGTACCTTTATAATTTTAAATGGAACCCCCTATAAAATGTTACATATTTAGATTCTACCGGAAAAAACAAGTCAATTTTGTCTGAAACATTTTTTTGTCAGATACTTCCATGATGAGATATAACAGTTTGAAGTTTCCAGTTGTAGGTACTTGAAGCGCTCGGAAATAGCGTTATGGAATTATACGCGCTTGAGTCCTTTGCTTATTCGTGAAGAAATAAAATGTACTTTAAATTAAATGTTCAAAATGTCCACCACGGGCTTGTAAACATTTATTTACTCGAAACATCAAAGTTGTTCTAACACTTTTTAACATTTCGGGAGTCACTGAAGCGCAAGCGACATGTATTCTTTGTTTCATATCCTCTTTTGTCGTCGGTGGTTCAAACATAACTTTGTCCTTTACATATCCCCATAAGAAAAAATCTAATGGTGTTAGATCGGGGGATCGAGGAGGCCATTGACGAGGTCCCCCACGATCTATCCATTTGTTCCCAAATTTTTCGTTCAAAAATTGCCTGGTGATGATTGCAGAATGTGGAGGAGCGCCGTCTTGTTGGAACCACATTTCTCTTCTAACGTGCAGTGGCACATCTTCCAAAAGCGCAGGCAAATGATTTTTTAAGAAATCACAATAACTTGCAGATGTTACAGTTTCTTGAAAAAAATAAGGTCCAATCACAAAATCTCCTATTAGGCCACACCAAACATTTAAAGACCATCGATGTTGAAAGGGAACACATCGGATCCAATTTGGGTTTTCCACGGACCAATAATGCGGATTATGTCTATTTACATGCCCTGAGTTCATAAAAGTGGCCTCATCGGAAAAAAGTATTTTGTACAAAAAGTCATTTTCCACAACACCCTGCAGCCACTCACAAAATCTTACGCGGTGATAGTAATCTGCTATCGAAAGCTCTTGTGATAAAACCATGTGATGTGGATGATACTTTTGCCGTTTCAAAATTCGTTGAATTGATGAGCGACTAATATGTGATGTTTGTGCAAGTGTACTTTGACTAATATGAGGATTTAATGTAATTGCAGCAAGAATACTGGCACTATTATTTTCATTAGTGACAGCTTTAGGTTTATTGCGAGTTTTTTTACACAATTCACCGTGCTCGCGAAGCCGCTTTTCTAAATTATGAAATGTTGCATGACATTTTTTGATCCCATAACGTTCAGAAAACATCACTGCTGCACGCCGATAATTTTTTTGGCATTCACCTAACGTTAATAACATATTCACTTCTGTGTCAAAAGTAGCCATAATCACAATGTTACTGCTTGAATAACAGCTCTAAACTGAAAACGTTTTCATAGATAAGCGAGTCAAACTCAAGAATTGTAAATATTATTGTTTGTGTTTCTTCATGAATAAGCAAAGGACTCAAGCGCGTATAATTCCATAACGCTATTTCCGAGCGCTTCAAGTACCTACAACTCGAAACTTCAAACTGTTATATCTCATCATGGAAGTATCTGACAAAAAAATGTTTCAGACGAAATTGACTTGTTTTTTCCGGTAGAATCTAAATATGTAACATTTTATAGGGGGTTCCATTTAAAATTACAAAGGTACCTCCCCTCCCCCGTTAAAGGGGAAGGGAGGCCACTTCACGTTTATGTAGTCAGAAAGGCCCTTCAGTTCCATGCAATTTAAGACTAAGAACTTTAAAATCGATGGCATAGTTTTCGATATATTGAGCTGTTCAGAGTTATGTGGGCCACCCTGTATATCTCGTCGGTGGTTTGGCCTACTTCTAACGCTCATATTTCTAAATATCTCCATAATCTCGTCAGCTCATGACCAGCCCGCATTAGATTGAACGTTCCTCTTTCGAATGAGCCCTTTACCAGCGACAAAATATTCCTTTTTAAGGACTAAAACTTGATCCCCGTAAAACCATATATTGTCGGTAACGTAGTCACTCTACTTTTGGCAGCTCGGGCCCTTAATACATAGTTTGTACTTCATAATATTCTAACTGGTATCGATACGAATTCAACGATCTATGATAACATAATATTAAACCTTGAAATAACGTTACAATAGTTTTGGCCACAAATATGGACTTCTGGACCACTGTGCATAGAAGGTTACACATTTTTATATAATTTTAATCAAGAGTAAATACTTTTCAATGTAGCGTACGATTTTTTTGATACCTTATAAATATTTAATCTTAATTATTCTTAGGGACAAAGGTTGCATTCTTTAAACGGCCGCTATTTTTTTACTTTTTTGAATTATTAAAAACTCGTACGCTACATTGAAATATATTTATTCATGATTAACTTAACGCCGCCATTTTGTAATTTTAAATAATAAAATGTAACGGAAGTATAGTCAAGATCTAGCCGAATAATTCATAAATTAAACTTATTTTATTTAACAATTGCGTGAAAACAATTTTATTATTTTATCAATAATTTCAAGCTTCGATGTATCCCCCTAAACTCAGCCTATAAAAATCAAACTAAAGAAACCGATATTCCACGAGTGGCGTGCGTTTGAAAAAATGAATTAATTTCTGCAATAAGTTACAATTTGTTGCTAATATTGAGCTTGTACAAGAATTCGTAGCGTTTTAATATTAAAATACAAAGATAAAATTAAGATATTTATTCAGAGGTTTATTACAATAACATAAGTTACCTAAAAAATGACGAAAAGTAATAGGACCGAATGAAAAATTTGTTATTGAATAAATCGATGATTAAATATCTTCATTTTATCTTTGAATTTTAATTTGAGAACGCTAGAAACTTTCGTTTCAACCCAATATATCATCATAGAAGTTTTTGTGCATTGGGCGAAACACCGTCCAAGGTGAAGAAAAATAAAAACCTTTAGTTTTGTTTTGAACGTAAGAAAAGTATGTTATTTGAGACCGATGTAAACAATTCATAGGAACGTATCTTTAGTGAAACGTACTTTTCAGTGAAATTCCGGTATACTGTTCACTTGGCGTGAATATAAAGAAGTACAATACGAGATCAATTGGTATGAATCATAAATGAATATTTATTTAATGGAAAATTCATCCATTATACAAACAACCGCGGGGGGTGGGGGTAGGGTGTTTAACCTTTTCGTACTACTTTTATTACGTAATAATCTATTCGTGGAAAACATAAAACTATAGACTAGTACATTTTATATTCACAAATAATACGTAAATAATCGCCAATCTTTTTGTACATAATTTCTTCAATCTTTAAATTAGAATACTTTGTTGCCCCTCTGTACATGGTGAAGTGAGCAATCATGGTTTTGTTACTTTCGATTTCTACGGAGCTAGGGCAATGCTCCTCAGAACAATATGCATATCTAGCGTAGATGGTGCAACTTTTTCATGTTATTAGATGATTGCATACCAATATAGCGGCGTTCTTATCTGTCAAAAACGCTGAAAATCGACATCTTTATTCCGAATTCCTAACATTAAAACCTGGATTTACGACATTTTCTCACCAAAATCTACAGGATTACAAAAAAAGTTAAAAATTTCTGGTTTCCTGAAGTAAAGTTTAGCCAGGAAATGTATTGCAAATGTAAAATCGATTAGGTCTATGAACGGTCAAATAACTTCCTTCTTCTAGCTAGGAGGTTTCTTTTATCGCAAAGATAGCGTGGTTTTTTCTTTAAAAGAAGATGTTTTGTCTTCAAGTCTCTGAAAATTGGGCACAAACTTTTGCAATCATCCAATATAAAATATACACTCCACGACATATCGATAGGATACCCCTGAATTTCTAACGTTCTTCAATACCAATAATGTGTACACAAATTTTGTACAGTATGTAGATCTGTATACAGCAGGGGTTTCCAAAGCGCGAGCCGAGAATTATATTTCTGAATTGTGTTAATAAACGGTTTGTAAAAAAGAAACTAATTGTTGTTATAAATATAGAACGATTATGTTAGAAAATTAGTATAAATCTTTCCCCTGTGTCGAACTTTTGGCCCGCGAAATATTCTGGAATTTATTCATTTAGATAAAACTTTTGGAACCCCCGGTATAGATGAGTGTCCTCTGTTTGGAACATACGAAGAAACAGCTCCTACTTACTTTGCGTTCTAGGAGTCCCATTTGTTTACATGAGAAACTGGTACGTCTGAACGATAGGACATGCTATGGTGTTTCAGTCAGTGTCCCAGAGACAGTGAACAGACGAGGTTCTATTCACGTGAAAAATCTTTCCTGTGTCCTAATAGTGAATTAAAGATAATCGTTGTCTTTTTATATTGTTTATAAGTTACGAAAATGGGACGCGGTGAAGAATTAAATCCAACCGAAATAAAAATGATATTAGAGTTAAAAGAAAAAGGGACAAACGTTAACAAAATATCAAGCCTTTCGACCTGACATGGTTTGGTAAAACAAGAATCATTAAACGTGTCGCTCCTTAAAGTAATAATTACCGATTAAATCTGCAGAGAAGAAGAAAGGTTGTCACACTTTCCTCCATACTTTATTTCTAGCGGTAAAAGCTGTGGTAACGCGGACATCATGGGATAAATTCAAATTTATTTCATAATTTGAATCAGTTTGCTTCATCGCTTGGTGGAAATAACAAATAATTATATTTCACCTTGTACTTCTTTCGTACATCTATATTCAGCTTACGTGATGGCTGTGCTCACCGATATTGATCCATTTGTTGGGGCGAGGAACAGAATATTTGGAGAGATGGGTGGTTAGGAGATTCGGAACTTTACTTGCAAAAAAAACCAGTGTATACAATTATCTCAGCTCGCTGTTCGTTCGATGTGACACTCTTCACTTCGCGCTCGACACTGCCGCTTCTTTTCCCGAAATCGACAGTTGCCCTTTTTTGACCTGAGCCGCTAAAAACCGTTGGCCACTGTGCCCTCGTAATTGGAAGCCAGCCGTCTGTTTATAGCTGCTCAGGTATTCGACTTTTTGGGAAAACCCACCGTCTTCTCCTTCTGGTGACCATGTGCAATTTCCATGGCCCTCAGGTAGAGGATCTGTGTGCCTCCCTTCTCTCTCTCTCTCTCTCTCTCTCTCTCTCTCTCTCTCTCTCTCTCTCTCTCTCTCTCTCTCTCTCTATCTATCTATCTATCTATCTATCTCCTACAGCTCGGCCAATCCTGACAATTTAGCCGTCTCGGCTAAACCGTCGCGCATACATGACAATTGTATATACATACGTTCTACTTATTCTATCGCTAGCTTAATGTTACGATATTTCCTTCCTTATTTTTTAGTATTGTATGTATGGTTTTATATTATCTGGCGCTAGTATTCCTTCGTATGGTATTTGCGTAATCTGAAATCCTTCAATATCGGCAACTACGTAACGATCGTAGTCTAACACTTTTTTTATAATACATGGACCCTTAAATTTTGGAATTAGTTTCTTGTTCGTTCCTGTTGATGTGTCTATGTTTCTGATCATTACGTAATCACCAACATTGTACACATTTGCGCATTTCCGCTTTTCATTATACTTCTCCTCGCTCATCGCTTGACTTTTTATTATATTACTGGCAGCATTTTCCCTTAGTTTTTGTAAGTCTCTTTCATTATCCTCATTAATCACAAGTTTAACGCAATCGTTTATTTCTCCAATTTGATCTACACCAAATAGCAGTGTTTGGGAATGGGTGGCTGGGACAGCCTTATCGGAAGGCTTGGAAATTCGAGGCGGATGGTCGGAAACGGATAGGGCGAAAACTCCGAGCGCCGGGACTATGCGAACAGGAAAATCGGATCGAGCACGTGGTCGGTCGATAAGAAAAGAATGCACTACACGTTGTCACACTTGTGTTTGGAATAAAGGTTCAGACTTGATCGTTAAAACCCTGCGTACACGATATACGTTGTGTGATTTACCCGGTAAGCACGGTACTTTCGGAAATCACGGCTTAAAAGGAACGGTTTTGTGTCACGTGCGATCGCTTAGACGGTTCGCCGAAAAAGAAGACCGATTCCGGGAATCGCTCGCGGATGTCGTCACTCGCGAGTGCGACGATTGGCTAGTGTGCCGTGGGCTTATTCGCAGAGACGGACGTGCTCGGGAGCTAATTAGCGCTACGCCTGAGCGCGCGCGGTTTTGAATCGTACAGTCGCGGGATCGGCCCGCTGCCCGTGTTGCTCGGAGCAACTCGTCACCGATTCCCGAACACGCCGCCCCCCCGTTGAACGGGTGCGTTCAACACGGGATTGCCGTGGCGCAAGCGCATTACAATTTTCGCACGTACGTGCTTCATCGGCGGACGGAACGAGTGATCGGCAGATTCGGCTGATGTCGGTAATGTTCGCGTGTGGTCGGTCGCCCGCTGTCACACGCCGAACTGCGTAATTTGGCTGACAATCGGTGTCGTTGTTCGAATGTCACGTACAGTTAAGTGACTAATGTACTTTATACAACTTAAAGCTAATTAAATCTAACTTAGAGCTACGCGGTATGTACAATTATACAGGGGGACGTGGCTTTACGTGCTAATGGACGCGTCGCTCGCCTCGTTTATCGCGACCGGGAGGAAACAGAGTTTCGCGATCGGGCGTTTGAATTCAGCCTGGGCTGTCTTTACGGTGACGACTCGAACGAGCCCATCATCGCCCGGATGGCACGCGACGATACGGCCCAGTGCCCACGTGCACGGAGGAGTGTTGGTGTTCCGGAGGAGGACTATCTGGCCGACTTTGGTTAGGTTTTGCCTTGTTTTCCACTTTGGACGCTGGAGGAGTGTCTGCACGTAGTCGGTCATCCAGGCTCTCCAGAAGGTCTCCGTGAGTCGTTGGATGAGTTGCCACCGGGACAGCCGATTCTCCGCCAGGTGCAGGGCACTGGGTTCCGGACTCGCGACGAGGGCGGCACCGATTAAGAAATGCCCCGGTGTCAGGGCGGAATAGTCGTCGAGGCATTCGGACGTCGGAGCGATCGGGCGGGAATTGAGGCACGCTTCGGCGCGGCAGAGGAACGTCGACAACTCCTCGAAGGTAAGCGTGTGCGCACCGATACACCGTTTTAGGTGGTGCTTGACACTTTTGACCGCTGCCTCCCACAGTCCTCCAAAGTGAGGGGCTGTGGGGGGTAGAAAGTGCCAAGTTATCCCGTCGATAGCGAGTTTATTGTGGACGTCGGGGTCGCGGGTGGCGGCGCGGTACGCTGTCGTTAGCTCGCGATTCGCCCCGTGGAAGGTTGTGCCGTTATCGGAGGACATAGAGCGCGGGAGGCCTCTTCGGGAGACAAACCGATGATAGGCGGCGAGAAACGCTGCTGATGTGTAATCGGAGACAACTTCTAAATGAATTGCCTTCGTGGTGAGGCATATGAATACGGCGATGTACGCCTTCTGTGACTTGTGTCCCCTTCCACGAGCGGTTCGAACCTGAATCGGACCTGCATAGTCGACGCCGGTGTGAATGAATGCTCTTTCAGCTTTAGTGACGCGTGAGGCTGGCAGATCCCCCATGAGCTGGTGAGGAATAGCAGCCCGCTCCCGGGTGCATGGAACGCACCGGTACAGCACAGCTCGTACTGTTGCACGTGCTCGCAGAATCCAGTATTCATGTCGGAGGCACGCGAGTGTGAGCTGAGGTCCCGCATGAAGGTTCGTGAGATGGGTATGGTGTATGAGGAGTGACAGGAGAGGATGGGAGCGAAGGATGATCGGTGCGTTTTCGGTTTCAGACTGCGCCTTCGACAGCCGTCCTTTGGCTCGGATGAGCCCGTCCGAATCGAGGTACGGGTTCAAGGATGATAACGGACTTTGTTTGGGAACGGTCCTGTGAGCGGCGAGCGTACGCAGCTCCTGAGGAAATGTGTCGGTTTGGATTTGCTTGAGCCAGTGGCGTTTTGCTTCTGCGACTTCGTCCGGGAGGAGGGCCGTCGTTGTGCAGCCGCGAGGTTGCGACCGCAGCCTCTTGATGAAGCGCTGCACATACGCGGTCACCCGGATCAGCTTCGGCCACGACGAGTAGCGTGAAGCCAAATTGACCTTGTCGGGAACTGAGACCATGCTGGCGATGGAGACAGGTCGCGCTTCGCATTCTGTGTGCGAAGTGGAGTCGAAGGTGCGAGTCGGCCAAGCCTCAGAAGGTTTTTCAAGCCAGGTTGGCCCGTGCCACCAGAGTGGGTGACTCTGCAATTCGCGTGGAGATATGCCTCTTGATGCACAATCGGCAGGATTGTCCTGCGTTGGGACATGATGCCAGAGCACGTCAGGAAGAGACGCCTGGATTTTTGCGACTCGGTTGGCGACAAAGGTCTTCCATTTCGCCGGAGATTGGCTGAGCCAGGTGAGGACGATGCTCGAGTCGGTCCAGCAGTGGGTGTCGCACTGTTCGTACCGTAACGATGAGCGGACGAAGGCGACTAGACTGGCGAGTAGGAGCGCGGCGCTCAGTTCAAGGCGAGGCACGCTAATGGTTTTCACGGGGGCCACCCGTGATTTCGCTATAAGGAGTTCGATTTCTACTCGGCCATCCTGAAGCACGCTGCGGATATAGACTGCTGCAGCGTAGGCCGTCGAGGAGGCGTCGGCGAAGCCGTGAAGACTTCGCCTTCGGACCGAGCCCGACGCTATGGGACGAGGGATCTGGATCGCCTCAAGGTCCGGAAGATTACCGAGATAGGTTTGCCATTCGTGGCGAAGCCTGTCGGGAATAGGTTCGTCCCAATCGCACCGTGCCGCCCACAATCGCTGCATTATCAGCTTGGCCGTGACAACGACCGGGGTGATCCAGCCTAGCGGGTCGAATAGACGTGCCAGGGCTGACAGGACCGCTCTCTTTGTGTTGGTTGGCTTGGTGGAGTGATGGAGCCGAATCTGGAATCGGTCTAGCGCGGGGATCCACGCTATCCCGAGTATTGGGATCGTGTCTGTGGTGGTGATCGATTTGGTCGATGCTAGTCCGTGATCCGCTGGGTCAATGTCCTCGAGCAGGGACGATGTGTTGCTCGCCCACTTACGGAGTCGAAACCCGCCTGCTTGGAGCAGCGCGATCAGCTGATCGCGAGTTCGTCGCAGGAGCTCCGGGCTGTCGGCACCAAATAGACAGTCGTCGACGTAGGTTTGGTCTTGCAAGACCGGAACGGCCAGGGGGAATCGCTGCCCTTCGTCGACAGCAAGCTGCTGGATGACTCGCAGCGCTTGGAAGGGAGCTGAGGATGTCCCGTAAGTAACGGTTCGGAGTTGGTACTCCTTAATTGGTTCGGTTGGCGAAGGGCGCCACAGGATTCGCTGATAGTTGAGATCGTGCTCATTGACTTTAATTTGGCGGTACATTTTAGCGATGTCGGCCGCGTAGACGAACCTAGGCTGCCTCCAGCGAAGCAGGATGGCAATCAAGTCGCCTTGGAGCTTTGGACCCGGTAGAAGGTGGTCGTTCAGAGACTGGCCATTGGTGGTACGACAGGACGCGTTGAAGACCACGCGTAGGCTCGTCGTGGAGCTACTCTCTCTGAACACCGCGTGGTGCGGAATATAGTACGCTTGATCGAAGGAGTGGATTGGTGCTACCGGGGTTTGCCGGATGTGACCGAGGACTTCGTACTCACGCAGGAAGTCCTGATACAGGGCCGCATGGGCAGGGTTGGAGTGCAGGCGTTGTTCGACACGCTGCAGGCTCCGAAGAGCGGCGAGGCGGGAGTCGCCTAATTCGAGAGGTGGCTCATGACGAAATGGTAGGCGGACGACGTAGCGTCCATCTGGATCACGGGTATGTGTTTCACGAAAGTGGTTCTCGCATTGTTCGTCGTCCTTCGTAAGGAACCTACAGGTGGAGATTTCCTCGATTTCCCAGAACCTTCTGAGGGCTTGGTCGAGCTGCTCAATGTTGGCGCAGTGATGGACACCGATGGACGATAGGGTTGGAGAGGATGCAACGGGACCGGATAGGATCCACCCGAGAGTGGTATTCTGGGCAACTGGAGTTGCAGGTAAGCCCCTTCGTATGCCTCCGACTATGACCTGGCTATATAAGTCGGCCCCGATGATGAGGTCGATCGGCTCCGAGCTCATGGGGTTTCTGTCGGCCAGCTCCAGGTCTGAAAGGTGAGACCAATTAATATCGGTTCGTTTTTTAGGTGGCACGTAATTCGTGAGCGTTTTTAATATCACCGCCGTCGTCGAGTATGCAGGTTGATCCTTCCTCGCTGGAGAAACGGTGATTCGAACCGTGGAGTTTGCGACTGATTGCGTTTCGCCGATACCGGTGACTCGAATTAGTGTCCGCGTTCGGTGGAGGCGCAGCAACTGAGCGGTCCGTTCTGAGATTAATGTCGCCGCGGAGCCCTGGTCCAGGAGCGCACGGACGGTGGTGCGCCGACCGTGTGGTGAATGTACCTGTACATGGGCAGTCGATAAGAGCACGCCGCAACGAGTTAGCGAGTCGGAGACCAGATTGGCGCTGATCGTGGGCTCGTTATCGGACGCGACGGCCGGATTCGGGTTTGCGACGCGCTGATCATCGGAGGCGCGTGGAAAATGTAAGAGCGTGTGATGCCGCTGCTTGCATTCCTTACAGTGGTGTTGGCTAGTGCATTGCGCGCTCGCGTGTTTAGCCGAGAAACAGTTGATACAGCGTCGCTGTGTTTTGATTATATTGTAGCGGTCGGACGGCGATTGAGCGACGAACGTCGGGCACCGGTAAATAAGGTGGTTCTGTCGACAAACAGAACAGGTCGCGGTGGAGACAGCGGTCGCGTGCGTAGCGAGTGACTTCGTTTTCGGTCGTTTCACGATTACGGTTTCGGTTGGACCTCCAATTTGAATCGGCGCCATGGCTTCGAGCGCTCGCGATCGCGACTCGAGGAACGTGTCGAATTCGGCATACGTTGGAAACTCGTTCGCGTTTTCTAATTTGAGTTCCCACGCTTTCCGCGACGATCGGTCTAGCTTTTGAACGCCGAGGAAAACAATAATATCGCTCCAATGATCAACTGGACGTTTTAGATTTCTGAGCGCCTGTGTAGAAACGTTGATTCGGTCTCGTAGGTCACGTAATTCTCGCGACGATTCGGAATTTACTTGCGGGAGCGAAAATAACGTGGTAAGGTGCGTCGTGATTAAGCGGCGTTTATTTTCGTATCGCGACGTAATGAGCTCCCACGCGACGGCGAAGTTCTGGTCGGTGATTGATAGGTGAGCGATCGCGTTACTCGCTTCGCCCTTTAACGACGAGCACAAGAAATGTAATCGGTCAACGTTCGCGAGGGAGGGTTCGTCGATGACTATTGAGGAAAAACGGTCGCGAAAGCTTTCCCAAGCCTCGAACGATCCGTCGAACGACGGCAACTGGATTTGCGGTAGACGCGCGGTCGGCCTGGACGTAGGTATTGGAGAGGTACTCACACCTTTGCTGGATGCCGGCTCGGCGGCGGTAGCGATTTTCAGTACCTCTGCCATGTAGTCCGATGCCTCCAGGTAGTTGTCCTCAGCCGCTTCGAAGACGCTGTCCGCGAAGTAGGGGTGACTCGACTTCGCCTTCGGATCAGCAGTAGCGTTGAGTCTCGCGTCGAGGTCTTGCGCTTGGTTGAAGGCTTCCTTCAGGGCGGCCATCCGGTTCTGCGTGGTTGCTGAAGTCATTTTGGCTTGACCCAGCTTCTTAAAATTGGAGAGAGCCCTCTCGATGGATCTGAGAGTTTGGTTCTGCTTGTGAAGCAGCTCTTCGAACTGGCTCATGGTGTCGGCAAGGGAGTCTCCGTATTAATGGCGGCGTTTCCGGCACGTGGTTCCTCGATTCCAAT
This sequence comes from Halictus rubicundus, assembly GCF_050948215.1. Taxonomy (NCBI): domain Eukaryota; kingdom Metazoa; phylum Arthropoda; class Insecta; order Hymenoptera; family Halictidae; genus Halictus; species Halictus rubicundus. The sequence goes on along the minus strand of NW_027488679.1, from coordinate 421,005 downwards.
CCGGCTCGAAGGACCAAAATGTTTGGGAATGGGTGGCTGGGACAGCCTTATCGGAAGGCTTGGAAATTCGAGGCGGATGGTCGGAAACGGATAGGGCGAAAACTCCGAGCGCCGGGACTATGCGAACAGGAAAATCGGATCGAGCACGTGGTCGGTCGATAAGAAAAGAATGCACTACACGTTGTCACACTTGTGTTTGGAATAAAGGTTCAGACTTGATCGTTAAAACCCTGCGTACACGATATACGTTGTGTGATTTACCCGGTAAGCGCGGTACTTTCGGAAATCACGGCTTAAAAGGAACGGTTTTGTGTCACGTGCGATCGCTTAGACGGTTCGCCGAAAAAGAAGACCGATTCCGGGAATCGCTCGCGGATGTCGTCACTCGCGAGTGCGACGATTGGCTAGTGTGCCGTGGGCTTATTCGCAGAGACGGACGTGCTCGGGAGCTAATTAGCGCTACGCCTGAGCGCGCGCGGTTTTGAATCGTATAGTCGCGGGATCGGCCCGCTGCCCGTGTTGCTCGGAGCAACTCGTCACCGATTCCCGAACAAGCAGTTTGCTTGCAGTTTCACCTGTAGTTTTCGATGTTGTGTTATTTAGAGCGAACTCTGCGCGATATAAGACTTACTTGATCCCATTTTTGGGGGGGTTTCGCTTATTTTCGCAAGCATTGGTGTTCGTTCCCACCGAGTTTTTCAGCATATAGTAAATCGTCGCGAGGCAACAGCTACAAGTAAGAAAGCTGAAAGCCATAAATGAAGCCCTTCTCCGATTTCAAGCCGTCCTTCGAAAATTAGAAGAATGCTAATGCTCGAGTGGCCATGCGCCACTCGAGGGTTTTTTAGCTGATGGCATTGGAAAGTGGCCATAAAGTCAATCCGGGAAACCCTCGCTCCGCGTACCACCCGCAATGTACCGGAGATCCCGGATTCGGACAAAGCGGGCCTTATAGCCCGCACGAGCGTCGACCAGGCTAAGAGCGCAACCCCTCTTGAGCCACATGTACGCGTGTCCTTAGCCTTCGTCACCGGACCCAAGCTAAGGGGTCATAAATTCGTTCGCGAGCCACTTAGGCTATTTACTCGGGCTGTTCCGGGGTCCTGTTATTCGTTACAGCAATTTTCCTGGTTTGACTTGTGGGTGGAGACTTCCTCCTCCACCGATGAGGGCTATCCCGGAAGATTCTTCTCCCTCAAGTCAACCAGCGAATAGGAAAGACTTTACCCCCAAATTAGGAACTTTTCTTGACACCACCGAGGTGACCAGCGAACGGACCCCGGGACAGAAAATCAGAACCATCTCACTACTCGGAGAGAACTGCTAAACACTCTGAGAACAGTCTCAATTCGCGAACAGTCAGAACTGTCTCATCATTCGGAGACAACAATCTCACCATTCGGAGAGAACAATCTCATCATTCGGAGAATTGTCTCGAAACCCATTTAAAAATACTCAAATATTGTACCGCTCCAGATCACTGGCTCTGTAAATTAGTTGCCCAACGTTAATTCAGCAGGCAACATATTGTTAAGTGTTAAGTTTTGAAAATAAAGACATTTTTTATACACGAAAAAACAATTGGCGTGATTACACGGTTATAGCGTTCGACCTGTCCGTTGGTACGTGGTGTGCCAACAGCTATACATATGTGTTCAATATTTTCGCGCGTTATGAAGTTACGGAATTCTGTCGACGTGAATGCTGTACCGCGATCGCTTATTAGCCGTTCAGGCTTGTAGAGGTTGAGTTTTATAAATTTGGTGAATGCATCTACAATTACTAGTATGTGCTTATATCCTCTGTTTGTTTTTTCTAATGGCCCTAAATGGTCTACATGAATCGTGTGAAACGGTACATTTTCTTTCTTAATATTATGTAAGAATCCTTGTTTTGCGATGCGACTTCGAATACTGCCGCGCGGATCTCGATCGTACATCCACCCGAGGGCGTAAAGCTCGGATTCACCGATGTGAACGCGCCGCATACCCGTGTCACCGAAAAGTTACCCGCCAATTTAATATTGGGTAACGGGATCCGAATGACTGTTCTGTGGTTGTGTGCGACTTGCAAGTGTCTGATGATAACGCGATGACTGCTACGTTTTCTATGCGAGCGTTTGTTGCGAACGGAAGACTCAGACCGACTGCCCCGGGGTCCGTTTGCTGGCCACCTCTTTGGTGTCCAACTTTTCCAAGGGATGGGCCCGAAAATCCCGAAAGACTCATCCCCATTCGTTGATTGACCCGAGGGAGGCGGATCTTCCGGACAGTCCTCCACAGTAGAGGTGGAAGTCCTTACCCTCTGGTCAATCACCGAAACTTCGGAAAATTCACGAACGACGGGACCCCGGTGCAGCGTGACGAAGAGACCCGAGTGGCCTGCACATGGTGGTGTAAATTTATGGCCCCTTGTCCCGAGTGGATGGACGACCATCGGGTTCAGACCTTGAACACGAGACTCCTGAGTGCTCTACGTCCGGTACCTCTTCGAAATTTCGTATTTCTAAAACAGTGGGACCCGTGTTTGGTCTGAACCAGATGGCCCAAGGGGCTGCGACGCGTGTCTCAGACCCTCACGGACCTTGAAGATGACAGGGCGTGAGGGCCGGGCGTAACGAATGATGTTACAAGGCTACGGTCACGTCTCGAAACCGAACAATCCTTCCTTTCTGCCACTTAAGGGAGAAAATTCAATGCACTTTAGGCAATTCGATATGAATTCACGGATTTTTTCTCGCATTCTGGGAAACCAGTATGTTTTGATTAGGTTATCAAATACTTTTTGTACTCCGACGTGTCCCATGTCATCATGGCAAGTACGAATGACATTATGCTCCGTTGTTTGTGGAACGTAGCAACGTAATTTGTTTTTTGTTACTTTCCGATACACTGTAACGTGGACCTCCACTCGCCGCGTGGAAAGGCGGGGGCGGGGTCCACTCCGGGAATTTATGGGCTCAGAGGCCGGGCCGCGTACGGCCGTGAATACGCGGTCCTCCCGGTACTAACCGATTCTCGAAGGTTCTCGGGAACCGAAACGAACCTGCTGCTCGGGCGCCAGGCACCGGAAGGGTGCCACGCGAAACGCGGACGAAGTCCGCCCTTAGCCGAAGCTGGGGCGGGAGGTGAACCTTCGGGAACCGCGAGAATGTCGAGAGGCGCGAAAAGGGTCGGGGGTTCGGACACGGAAGGGAGCGAGGACAGCCCTCACGGCAGGGCGGATCGCGCAGGTGAAAAGATCGGTAGTCGGGCTGGGCTCTACAATTTTATTGGCGTCGGATTTTACAAAGCCGCGGCCACGTGGCCGCACCCGAGAGCCCGCGCTCTTCGTACAAAGTTTGCGGTAAGGTGGAGGGTTCGCAACGCGCTGTTGTCGATCGGTAAAATACGCCGCGGGGGTGCGGTAGATCGGCACGAGAATGGCCCCTCGCCGACGCGAGGGGTTCGCGGCACGCATGTGGTCGGCGCGATTACGATATGACTGTCGCGGCGCGGTTTCGGTTCCGACGGGCGGCGAACGCTCGGCGAAAACTTCGCGATAGGCTACGCGACGGCTAGATAGGAATAACGCGAGAAGTAACGTAACGAACGGATGGTTGCAAACGGTAACGGCGGCAGCTCCTCCGAGGAAGACTTCCGCACGATATTTTTCCGGGAACTCGCTGCCGCGGTTCAAGGTACCGGTGAATTCGGTACGAGCGGAATGTCCGAGGCGAGAAGCGCCCCGGCGCGCGAAAACTCGGGGAAGGAGACGCGATATTACGCGTCCGACGGGCGACCCGCGAGCTCGCGTTGCCGCGAGGGCACGGAATCGTCGTCGGCCGACCTCGTCGTTTCCCCGACAGAGCCTGGCGAACCAACTCGCGAAAAACCAGCGAAAACGGTCACTTAGGGGACTCACCGTTCTTCCCGATAAAGTTCCGCCTTCGGCCGCGGTTCTGCCCGTCTCGTTCGGGATGTTCTCTGGTTTGATCCTCTGGCCTTGTGACGGGATCGAGAGCTCGGGACTGCAGTAGCGCGGTAGTGGAAACTGCACGCACGTCGCGTGTACGATAATCGGAACTAATACTACGGTAGTACAAACTACACGGCGGTCCGGGCTAGTTCGGTATTTTTCCGGGTGCGATTCGGTACGGAAGTCACCGCGACAGTAATTCGGCCTAGTCCGTTCGCGTTACGGCAGGGTCCTCGCTTCCCCACTCCTTGCCCTAGTCCGGCTTTTCCTCTAATAGGGCGCGCGACTGGCGCGAAATTCGTAACTCGCAGGATCGTGCCTACGTCGGGTCCTTGGGCCCCAGACCTTACGCGAAAATCATTCCGAAATGGAAACGCGGGGCAGATCTGCGATCTCCCCCGGTATGGAGAGGGGGGGGGGCGCCTACACCACCCTCGCCGAGGCCCCTTGCAATTGGCTAGGTGAGGCGACGGTAGGACCGCGAAATAGATTGTCGGTTGGTCGACAGGGGCCTTCGTCCCGCTTCGTCACCTCCGGGTTCTCTGGCCCGTGTGTGGCGTCGCCCATTCCTCGTTATTACCGGTGCACCGGATTTTCGTATTGGCCATGGTTGGGCGTAGGTGGTCCTGCGAAGCGCTGTGCCCTTTCCTCAGGTCGGCTGGATACCGGGGTGCCGTTCGCCTACCTGAAACTTGCCGGGCTCGGCGCGCGCGAAAGGGTGAAAGTGCGAGTTTCCTGTCGATTCGGGAGTTCCTCGGGGAGCGCTTCCTAACCTATCGAGCCGTGGTTCTATTCGCGATAACGTTGTTTTCGGGCAGTCCGGTCCCTTCGTTCGGTTGTTAGGGGCGCCTAAGGCGACGGGGTTTGTGCAACGTCACAACACTAATCCGTCGCGTAGTTCATACAGTTTACTTTCAGTGTTTTCTAATTCGCTACGAATGATTCTGATGTCCTCGTCCCTGTCTTGACAAAGGGATAACGTTTGTTCAAACGTATTGCCTTCTATTACTAAAACGCTGTGACATCTGCTTGGCGCATCGACGTGGCGCATCGACGTGGCTCATCCTTTTCCCAGGTCGATGTTTTATTTCGTAGTCGTATTCTTGTAGGAACATGGCCCATCTTGCTATTCTCGGATTAATGCTCTGTTTGTTCAGCGTCAATCTAAAACTATCGCAATCTGTTATAATTGTGAAATGGATTCCCGACACATACACGTGAAATCTTTTTATCGCATTGACAGCAGCTAAACATTCTAATTCAAAACTATCGTATCGCGATTCGACCGTAGATGTTCTTTGGCTAAAATATGACACAGGTCTAAGTTTTCCATCCGTTTGTTTCTGCATGAGTATTGCTCCGAACCCTGATGCGGTAGCGTCACAATGCAGTTCTGTTTCTAAATTCGGAGAGTAAATTGCTAATACGGGACTTGTTGACAATAACTCCTTTAGTTTTCTGAAAGCTTCATTCTCTTTACACCCAAATGTGAAGTTAGCATTTTTCTTTACAAGGTCATACAGTGGTTTTGCAACTACTGAGAACGCAGGTATAAAACGGCGGAAGTAACTAGCAAAGCATATAAAACGCAATGTTTCTTTCTGATTCCGCGGCGTTGGGTAGTTTATTATTGTGTCGATGTGTTCACTACTTGGTGATATACCGTTCACGTTTACGCGGTACCCTAGATAAGTGATTTCTCGATGTGCGAAAATGCATTTATCTACTCGAAAATGCAGTTTGTTTTCTACTGCGATTCTGAAAACTTCGCCTACTATATCCAGATGTTTATCAATATTTGTAGTTGCAATTAACAAATTGTCCGATTACGGTATAAGTTTATTTGACCTAATGAGCGGTTCAAAACATCTAAATACAAATCTGCTAAATACTTTTGGTGCATTGGTTAACCCGAAGGGACAAACGAGATATTCGAATTGACCTAATGGTGTCACAAAAGCTGTATATTTTATGGAGTTTTCAGCCATTCTAACGTGATGATAACCATCTTTCAAATCTAGTGCTGTAAAGAAACGTTTTTCTCTAAGCTGATCTATATTATCATCAATTAACTGATTGGGATAATTGTCTTTGACTGTAATTTTGTTCAATTCACGGTAGTCTACACACATTCTGATTTCTCCAGACTTCTTTCTAACCAAAACAATAGGGCTCGCGTACGGTGACATACTTGGTCGTATAGCTTTTCTTTCAATTAAATCGTCTAACAGTACACGTAACTTTCCTTTATATACAAAAGAAAGACGTCTTGGTCTAAAACTAATGGGTTGTTCGTGTTTCAAAACTATATTCATTTTGAAGTCTGATATTTTGTGACTATTCTTTTTTTCTTTTTCGTAATCAACATACATATTTTTTATCTTCTTAATATTATTATGACCGATTTCCGCGTTAATTTGCAACTCATTTCCAATGTCCTTTGACTTTTCGATTGGTTCAATATTTAGAATTTCTTGAAATTCATTTTTTAAACTATCGATGGCATTTTCTTGAGTTTTCCTTTCAATTATTGCTTTTCCATTGTCTAACATAATTTTTATCAACGGATGTGAGGTAAAATCTCTACCCAGAATAATTGGTGATCGCATTGTACTTCCTGGAACTACATGGAATTTTATTTTTATTTTAATGCTTTCTACTTCGACTTCTTGGTGAAATATGCTTAAAATCTGTATCGGTGACTCGTTAACTCCAGAAAAATTACCATCATTTTCTGAAACCGGTCTTTTTACATGCCATGGAATGCAACTATCTTTAACTAAGCTAATTGGCGAGCCTGAATCTAACATCGCAATTAAACTGTACTGGCATATGTTACCTATTTCATTCGGTATTGAAAAATTTACCAGGGTTGAGTATGGGGGGACAAGAGCTGGTTGCAGTGCGTTAATTGATGATGCTGCATTGTGGTACTGCCACTGTTGCTGCGGCTGTTGCTGCTGCTGTTGGTGCTGCTGTTGCGGCTGTCTCCTCATAGCTTGTCGTTGTGGACATTCTGCCAGTTGGTGGTCCATCGAATAGCATTGAAAGCATGACCCACTCGGCCGTTTCGGTTTTGTGCACTTCGCGGCGATGTGCCCAGTGCCTGAACAGTTGAAACACCTTGTCGGTTCTCTTCTTACTTCTTTCACATCTTTATTATAATTACGATCGGTCATTGTTTGTCGACGTAAAGACACGTTTTCAAATGCTTTCAACATGTTGTTTTTGTTCTGTAAAACACTGGATGCGAGCTTGATCTTGAAGCCTTGTGTCCGGTATTCCTTCAATTATGTAATCTATCATTTCATCCTCGGGTATTGGCACTCTATTTGCGAGGATGACTTTATCATGAAAATAGTCTGAGAATATTTCGCCGGTTGTCCATGTTCTTCCTTCAAATTCACGTCTCCGTGCCACTTTCCCTGGTAGATGGTCAAACATGTCTTTCATTTTGTCTAATAATTCTGACGGTGTCAGTGTAATGTGCTCTGGGTTCGAGCGAAGCCACATTAGAGCGCGTCCACTTAACTTCGAGCTTATTAATAATTTCATGTTTCCGTCGTCAAGTCTGTACGTCCCTTTAAATAAGAGTATTTGCTCTCTCCAGTTGCGAAAATCGCTGTTCGATCCATCGAATGTGGTGGAGAACTCTCCAATCGCTTTTATATTTGGATACGACGTACTGACGCTATGATGGCTCATTCGGCTGCTGCTTGCACATTCCCGTTCTCTTCGCAATAATTCCATTTCACGTCGTGTTATCTCGATTTCACGACGAAGCAATTCATTTTCCCGCTGTAGCAATATGTTTACTTGCTGGTTTTCGTACTTCATCAGGTCAGCCTGCTCCCTTTCTGTTACCGGATCGTTCACTTTCGTAACTTCCTCTATGTCCCCTTTTTGTATTTCATCAAGGGTGTTACGCTGATTTTCTTCCCGCCTCAGTGCCAATGTTTCCCACACTTCGTCACCAATTGCTGAAGTCTCTGAATCAATTCAGCTTTCGTACCCGCTGTTGATAAATTTCTCTCTCGTAGAGCGTCCTTCATCTCATTCACTGTGAAGTTTGCAGGTTGAAACGCCATTTCACTTTGTGAGATATAACTTCACTTTTAATTCAGATGCGAGTAAATTAATTTCCTGTTTGGGTCTTCCACTTAAAAACCGCAAACACACTTGGAATTCCACTGTATTTTCGCACTGAGTTTGTCAATGTTATTTATTACTTTTCACTTAGCGCGAACAAACGAACAGGCGAGAAAAGGAGAAAGGAAAAAAAAATTCCCCCTTTTTTTTTAGTAGATCCCACTTCTGAGTTGTTGGGGCGAGGAACAGAATATTTGGAGAGATGGGTGGTTAGGAGATTCGGAACTTTACTTGCAAAAAAAACCAGTGTATACAATTATCTCAGCTCGCTGTTCGTTCGGTGTGACACTCTTCACTTCGCGCTCGACACTGCCGCTTCTTTTCCCGAAAACGACAGTTGCCCTTTTTTGACCTGAGCCGCTAAAAACCGTTGGCCACTGTGCCCCTCGTAATTGCAAGCCAGCCGTCTGTTTATAGCTGCTTAGGTATTCGACTTTTTGGGAAAACCCACCGTCTTCTCCTTCTGGTGACCATGTGCAATTTCCATGGCCCTCAGGTAGAGGATCTGTGTGCCTCCCTTCTCTCTCTCTCTCTCTATCTATCTATCTATCTATCTATCTCCTACACATTAGAGCTACTTACTGCACTGAAACTTTTGTGCATTCGTCACGGGAGAAGCTGATAAAAACTTTTGCCTTTTTTTATATTTTCGTATCCTTGGAAACACGAAGAAAATACGAAATCACTGGGTAAATACTCATCGGCGCATCGTACAGTATGTAACAAAAGTATGTGAACAATCGAATCGAGGTAAATATTTCATTTTAATACAACAAAATTAATTTTTATTTATATCGTACAAGAATGCTTAAATAACTACACAGATAGAATTTTCATTAAATAAAGATACAGTTTATGTGACCAACGCGTGTTACAAAAATCAGTGAACATGAATTATATTAATAAGTGAATATCCGGAATGATGGTCATTCCGGAAAGACATTTTTGCTAATCGTTCCAGAAAAGAGAGAAAGTATTTCTTAAATTCTTCAACTGAAAATAACAGCCTTGTCTTTTCTATTAATTCTTGTAATTTATTGTTATATTATTTCTATTATTTCTTGTAATTCTTGTAATAGCCCACGAATGAATTAATGTTCTTCCAAATATTTTGTAACGATTTTCATCTTATCGGTTGTGTTCTTGAATTGCCTTCTATCAGACGTCTTCTTCCTGGTATGATTGTATTTGAGTGTTTACTTTACCATTTAAGGTTACGATTTTCCATACTCTAGAATTTTAGACGCATTCCCTTACCATAGTCGTCAGATCAAGACTTGCTCCCCCACTCTAATGTCCCCTTCTACCGCGCTATGTCCCCACGCTCTCACCACGGCTCGGTCACGTGACGGATTCCGTTTCTGTCATGCACAACGTTCGACCACCTCTTAGCTTTATCTCGATTATTAATTTTTTTGTTTTGCTTGGGTGACTTCCAAAGTGAAGAATTACACCTAACACATCGCGAATGTCCAGCACTCATCTTAACAATGTACACTTATCTTAATTTATATATTATTAGTTTTGTAAAATTGCAAAAACCGCAAAGTGCTCCTGTAGATTAGTTCAGATTGGAACGCCCTCTGACAGAAATCGGGTTAACCTTGGAGTTCACATCGATTTCTGCCACAGGGCGCTCGAAAATGACCGGTTTTTGATTTTTTTTTTTTTAACTATATGCCCTCACTTTGAAAAATCTGAAAAAATTATGTATTAACATCCATAACGAGATGCCAAAACTGGAAAAATATAAACATAGTACATATGTATCTCATAACTTCTACAAGAAATTGGTATTTCAACGTTTTTTTTATTGTTTAAAATTCGGTTTCCAAGCTAACAATACTGAAAAAATTCAAATATGCCTGATTTTTTCAGAATTTTCAAATGAAAAGAATGAGAGAAATTACTGAAAAACCTGATTTTCCCAGTCGCCTCATTACTACCCCCATGTCGACATATAGGGTTGAAAATTTACACAAAGTATTGTCTTTGCATAAATTATCGAAAAGCCTATTGCAAATTCAATTTGGTTTGGGGGCATTTCTGACCTCCTTATCCGGCTACACCCTTTGTCGAACAGTCTTATCATTCCTTGGACATTCTGTGTCTTTGAATAGATGCGCAACATTGTATACGATCGAAGTGTGTATGTGTCGTATCATTCTTCTTAGATCGATATACATACGTATATACATTGTGCTTGCTATGCCCAGTCGGTTAATTAAATATCATCTTATCGGAGATTCAATGAGCATAACTGAAAAGTCCATACATATGTACATATTGACACATCCACCGTACATGTTCTCATTGTTACACATTACATGGTGGCACAGAAATGTTCAGATAAGTGACAAATGATAATAACACAATCGTTGAAATACTAACGTGACGCAGTTTGTAGTTGTAAATTTCAGTAAGCAAATACATATCGATAAGATAAAGCAGACCAAAAGATACTAATAATGAACGATTAAGGGATCATACACTTTGCTTTTATCTTTCTGTTTAAAGCAGAGCTGCTCGATATGCCTATCAGCGAGCAAGTGACTTAGCGGAGTGGGGGTAGGCCGTAGCACAGATATAGCTGGCCACGTAGCTGTGACAATTCGTGTGACAAATTCATGCAGCCTTGCCCGCAGGGGCGTGGATTTGTGCCCGCCGTTCTGTGTATGTTCAGGTCAAGCTGCCCGTACGGGCAGACCGCTTATCAGCTCTGGTTTAAAGCATAGAATTTTTATTCGGAACATATGCAGGGTGAGGTGCCAGAAACAGGCCACCTGAATACCTCGGCTGCTATTGGTGTTAGGAAGAAATGCATCACATGGAACTTGCTTGGTTTCGAGGGGGCATTAATCTGATGTTAGTAGCTTTTATTTTTAGGTGGACGCGTAAAGGACATATGAAGGTCGGCTTCATTTCTTTTGAATGGAATGTCCCATTTTTTATACCATAGATCGATAGAGTATCAATGTCTGAGTATAAAAGCATGGACCTTCACATGTCCTAAATCTAACAGTTAACGAGATATTATCCAAAGAAGAAAGAAAATTATTTCGATAATATCTCGTTAACTATTAGATTTAGGACACATGGAGGTCAATACAGTTTTACTCAGAATTCGATAGTCTATCGATTCATGATACAGAAAGTAGGTATTTCCATTAAAAAAAAATCATGGTGACCTTGAAATCTCCTCTATGCCTCCATCCATGCAGAGAATGTTTGTGTCAGGTTGCCTGTTTCTAGCGCCTCACCCTGTATGTCGTCATAATCTCAAGTTTTTAGTCTGTACATGTTTTGTAGTAAAGTTATGTTTAAGGGCAAAACAAACGATTTTAATGGGCTATAACTTCGTCAAAGCTTGTCTTCACTTTGTTTGAAATTGTTTATTTTCTGTCTTTCTCCTACGAGCGTTTGCGTCATAACAGAACGAGTGCTTATTAGTATTGGAAATGGCGTTCGAGCAATGGTTACACTGTAATCAATTTAATCCACCCGAGTCATTAATTATACATCAGATATTTTATAATTATAATGATAAAAGTATTATTATTTTTTTATTTTATCTTGTTTGTACGTATTAATCTGTAGGTAAAGACACAGATTTTCACAATATTATAGTTTTGACTTCAGTAGGATTTGTTATTACATTGTTAGACTGCGGATCTTTATGCAAAATAAAAACTGTCGATGTCAATTGCAAGAACCAGAAGTTAATTGAAAATGTATTTTCTCATTTAGTAATTTTATTAAGTCGAAAACAATGTAATATTCAATTCTTCTTATATCTTTACACTTTTTTATTTGACAAATCCATTTTTGTCATAATTATTATCATGTAAACGTAAACATTATTATTATCATCAAGATTTAATACATTTCACATTTGATTTATAATCACATAAGAAATTGCATTCTTTTGTTAAATGCGTAACTGGCACATGTAAATAGTAGTCAAAATCGACTGAAATTGCCAAGAAAATTTACACTCTTATGATAATTACCAAATTCTCGACGAATTAACATAATACATATATTTCTTAACAGATATGCAAAGCTATTTTATTTTCTATACATATTGTCGCAACCAAACTGCGTCATCGAAATTGTAAAACGTTTTGCTGGTCATGATGTGACGTGGTTTACACAACAAATATTATGCGAACCGATTTCAAGGTTTATGTGATATTTAATCACAGCCATAATTGTAGCACCGTTCTAAAAAAAAAAAAAACAACATTGTGTGATAGGAAAAATTTCGAAGTCAATTTTATTTCTTTTTTTTTTTTTAAGGAAACGATATACACTTTTGTTCATAATAAGATGGCGTTTGCTTAGAGGAATTCAACGAGGTGCAATATACGAGGTCGTGTATCACTGTGAAATGTAACGAATTGTGTTAAATATTAATTTGTAAGCTCCTAAACAGTGAAATATGCCTGAATCATTGTTTTATTATTGTGGATCTTTAGGATGGACCTTTGTTATATGTATATAGTGAACACTTTTTTGCAAGATTTTTTTCACAACTTTAAATCGTTCTATTGACTAGGACAATAATTTCTATAAAGAATAAATTGGATCACAGAGAGAACTTTTAATTTTAGAAACAAATACAAATGAATGAACTGGATCACTGAAAGATCTTCGCATTTCAGAAACAAATCCATAAAGGAAGATGTTAAAAAGTAGCCAAATTTTGGGTAGCTCAGACACGCAACATAGTCTCTACTCGATAAATGTCCCAAATATCTAGCCTATAATTGTCCCAGAACTATCCCCACTATCGCGGGGCATACCTCGTGAGGGGCCCAGAAGCTCTAGAGGCCTCGGTTGCCGATCAGTATGAACATAATAAGGGTCGGGTATATCGGTGAGAATTACAACTAATCCAATAAAAAAACTTCTTTATTTTTCATTATTTTTATGGGACTGTCACCATTATATTCGTGGAATTTTTCTAATGAAAATTATACCGAATATGATATAATTCTGATGATATTTACTTCTGTAATGAATAATGAAAATTACTTACCATTACAATTATATTAACGAAAAATTAGTGTAAATATAATCCGAATTATATATAGTCTCACACCGATATAGCCGACCCGTATTATGTTTACACTCTTCGGCGACCAAGTCCCTCGAGCTTCGCTGTCCTTTTCTACGTTCGGCAGTGGATAAAAGAATAGTATCTTCTAGTCGATCATTGTCCCTGGCCGGACCCGTGTTTTGGACAATTCTCGAGTAGACACTGTATTCGGCAATGGTTTTACATGCTGAGGTGAGAATTATAAAATAGAGGCAATTTATTTTTGAGAAAAATGTACGAGCTAGAATGAATTTTGCGAAAGACCATTTAAATTGGAGCTGTGGAAAGTGACTTACATCCAGTACTTTTTACGAACGATTTTTGAATGGGTGTAGACTCACACCCGATAGTAAAATGTATGTCAGACAACGATGTACCAGGCAGGAATACCGACGAAATTGTACTAAACCAACGATAAAAGTAGGTGATGGATTTGCACTTGTTAGGGGTGGAACGTTCATAAATAGCTTTGGCCTGATTCACTAGATACAAGGAATTGGGGATTGACATGTTTATTTAAATACAGAGGTGTTAGGATGAAATGAGAAGTTACGCAGGAGTTGATGCGTTTGTTGTTTGTATTATGTATTAACATAGAGATATATAATATTGAACATTGTGCGTAGTACACGTGTCGAAGGCAAAGCACACACAGTGAGCGAGGTAAAAACCGCCAAGCGCGAAGACGCTACAACCGCGCCAGCGCATGCGCACACCACACATACAGGGTGCTCGAATTGCACCGTTACAACACCTCCTCCCAATGCGAGCATCATTAACGATCATTACATAGCCCAATTCCCATACGTTTAATACAAAAATGATGTTTATACTTAGGCAGAGGTTTCGTGAATACATCAGCCGGCATATTTTCCGATGATAAATGTTCTAACTTAAAACTATCTTCTTTGAAAACATCACGCAAAAAATGAAATCTAAGATTAATATGCTTAGTACGCGGATGTACAATAGGATTCTTCGCCAGTAACTGCGCGCCAAGATTATCATTGTAAACAGTCATTTTCGAAAACGCACAAAATCCTACTTCTTTGAGAAACTCTGAGAAGTATATTGCATCCTTTACTGCTTCTGCCATTGCCACATACTCTGCCTCTGTGGACGATAAGGCTACGGCTCGCTGCTTCGTGGATCTCCAACTAATTGGGCCATTTGACAGAACTGTTACATATCCAGTATATGATCGTCTATCCATCTTACATCGTCCCCAATCAGCGTCCACATATACTTTAGGGCAATCATCTGATTTCCTGTAAACAATGCCATAATTAAGAGTACCTTTTAAATATCTTAATACTCGTTTGCCAGCCGCCCAATGTGCTTCTCCGTTACAATCATTAAATTGTGCCAACGTGCTGACCGCATATGAGATATCTGGCCTCGTGGCGACAGCGAGATACATGAGGGCTCCGACGAGTTCTCTATATGGCCTCCTCCTGTTTGAACGATCTCCATCGATCTTATCCAATACAGTATCCTTATCCAGGGGAGTAGCCACTGCATTGCAATTTTCCAATCCAAATCGTTTCAGTAAATCCAAAATATATCTCTTTTGAGACATTACTATCGTCTCAGATGTCTGCTCGATTTCTATACCTAAACAATACTGAGCTTTTCCCAGATCCTTGACATCGAATTCATCAGCTAGCTGATTTTTAATTTTAGCAACCCAACCTAAATCTTTTGAGATAATCAACATATCATCAACATATATAGCAATGAATAAAGTAGATTCGCCTCTTTTTGAATAATATACACAGGGATCAGCGACTGTTGACTTAAGCCCCATTTCTTTTAATTTTTGAGACAGCCGTTTGTGCCACTGTCTACCGGCTTGGCGCAAACCATAAATAGCTTTGTTCAAGTGACACACTAAATCTTTGTTTTCTTTTAAACGACTTAATAACTCCCTCGAAGTTTTTCTTATTTGTCTATCTTCTTTAATATCATTAGCTAGATCATTCAAACATTCGCTTAATAATTCAGGTCTTTCCATATAAACCTCCTCTGGAAGTGTTCCATTTAAATATGCGCTTGTGACATCCATTTGCTCAACAGTCATACCAAATTTAACAGCTAAGGCAAATAATAACCGTATAGACTCTAGTCTCGCTACAGGCGCAAACGTTTCAAAAAATTCTACTCCAGGGCGTTGCGCAAACCCCCTAGCAACGATTCTAGCTTTCCGTTTTGCCAGAGAACCATCCGAATTATACTTATTTGTCAAAACAGTTCTACAACCAATCACTTGTTTTCTCGATGGACGCTGTACAAGTTTGAATGTGTCATTTTTAATTAAATTTCGTACCTCATGTCTTATTGCACGTATCCACTCGAGTTTTTCTGTACCAGTAAGAGCATCGTCCATGGAAACTTCGGCTACGTTAGCCACCAGCTCATCCAGGTCAATCTCATGTTCCTCTGTAATTTCTGGTTCGCTTTCTTCACGACTCTCTTGTATATTTCCTTGAGTATCTTCGTTTCGATGTGATTGATCATTATTCACACGATAGTTAAATAGCTTTCTAGGGCGTCCTCTTCTTCCGGTTCTTTCTATACGCGGTCTTCCTGGCGCTCTACATAATCGCCTTACATCTTGATTTTCATCTGCTGTTTCCTTCTGACTCGTTTGATCCTCGATCAGTTCTCCATTATTTTCTAAACTTGGACCGATAGGTTCCACTCGAGCATTATTGTTTCCAATACAGGTAACCGGTTCTTCACATTGTTCAAGCGTCTGAATAATTTTCTGATCTATACATTTATTAGGATTATAACTTCCTTTTTCAATCACCCGGATATCCCTAGATACAATTACTCTTCTTTCGTTGGGAATCCATACTCGATATGCTTTCGACGTTTCAGAATAGCCTATGAAAGTTCCTACTTTCGTCCTTTGCGCAAACTTTGGTTTGTGAGGATCTTTATTTAACACATAGGCTTTCATTCCAAATACCTTTAAATGATTCAAAATAGGCCTTCTGTTGTTCCAAAATTCGAACGGAGTCCTACCCTCCAGGGTTTTTGTTGGACACCTGTTCCTCAGATAATTGGCAGTCATTACTGCTTCAGCCCAAAATCCATGAGTTAATTCAGCCCTTAACAACATACATCTTGCGGTTTCAACAAGCGTACGATTTTTGCGCTCGGCCACCCCATTTTGTTCCGGAGTGTGAGGCATGGTTAGACGTCTTCGTATGCCTTCATTTTGCAAGAACTCATCAAATTGTTTATTACAGTACTCACGCCCATTGTCGGTCTGAAGGTATTTGATTTTATTTCCTGTGCGTTTTTCCGCATAACTTTTGTATTCCTTAAATTTTTGCAACACCTCATCCTTTCTTTTGAAAAAATAAATACTCACGCCATCGTGAGTAATCATCGATAAACAACAACATATACCTAGATCCTGCCAGAGACTCGATGCTCATAGGACCGCAGACGTCTGAATGTACTATTTCTAATAGTTTTGAGCTTCGTTGACTATTTCTTGGAAAAGGTGTGTTGGTTAATTTACCTTGGATACATATTTCACATATAGGCATGCGTGTCTCTCCTTGAATTTTGATACCAATGGCATGTTCTTTCTTCGCAACATCTAGTAGATCTCTAACGTTCAAGTGACCCATTCTTTCATGCCACAATTTTATTTGAGATTCCTCTGTTCTTTCAAAACATATATTCTTAGCTGCTTCTAATCGCTCCTCACAAATATAATATAAATTTCCACTGCGTTCAGCCTTCAACTTTACTCTTCCATCTCGTCCCACTACAAGTGCCTCTTTATTTCTAAAGATCACTGAATTACCTTTATCTGTGATTTTAGCAACAGACATTAAATTTGACCTTAGTTCAGGCACGTATAAGGCATCTTCGAACTCAATATCCTTTATTTCTTGATGCATACGTGTTTTGATGCGCACATTGCCTTTAGCCATAACTGTAGCCAATGCATTGTTAGCCAAATTCAATTTTTCATGTTCTGTATGTTGCATTTGAATAAACTTTGACGAGTCTTTACAAAGATGTGTTGTACAACCGCTATCTAGACACCAGTACTGTTTTTCTGGGTCTTCAGTAGCAATGTACGTCTCATTATTATTAAGATAATTAACATAAAATAGCTCATGAGATTTACCTCCATAAGGTTTATAATCAGTCTTCCTCGAGTAGCAGTCAGAAGCTTTGTGTCGTATCTTACCACACTTATGACAAATTATTTTTGGTTTTCTAGCAGCATATTCTTTGGTATTGCTCCATTGCGCTGTAACGAGTCCGTTTCCCGGCGGATCTCGTAACAACGGGTTCCTCGCGGCCGGATTTGGCTCGCCGTGCCAGGGTTCACGCAGGATAACGCGAGGGTTACGGCGGGGCGCGGGCGGTCGAGCAGGACGGTTTGGCGACACGTTCACGCGGAATGGCGAGGTGCCGGTCGCGGGTGGTTCGCTCTCCGTGGGTGTGGGGGGGGGGGGGCGGAAGCGGAGGTATCGGGTTAATAGGATGGAAGGCTACTCACCCTGGGTCCGGTCTCGATCGCTCGGCGGTCGGGTCGGCGCTTCGGGAGGTTCGGCACGCTGCGGCGTGGCCGGTGCTGTGGTCTGCAGACACACGTCGGTGCACTCCCGGGTAGAATATCGACGTTATCGGTACGCGGACTACGCGTGTTAAACTCCGGCGGTTTCGGCGTCGCGGCAGAGCGGTTTTCGGCAGGATCCGGCGGTTCGCTTCGGTTTCGGTTCGCAATCGTACTCGGATACGTCCGTACTCGTGCGTGGCGGAAAGCCAAAGAGGCCGTTTTCCGGCTCGTCTCTCTCGTCTTCTAGGCGAGGGGTGCGGTGCGGTACAGTTCGCGGCCGGCTTTTCCGGCGTCGTCCTGTATCCGGCGCGGTGGTACTTCGTCATGGCGGGTTCCGGTTCCCGCCAAGATCGGTTCGGGGGAGCGGGGATCGCAGGGGCGCTCGCGGGTGCCGGCGGATCTCGGTATCCGTCGGCCGTGTTCGGCTCGGAACAGGCCTGGCGCAGCCAGGTCTGTTACAGCGCTTTAGGTTTCATTTCATTCCTTCGATAATTACCCTTAACAATCATTGCGCCATGATCTTCCGATGTCTTCTGATGTCTAGTTTCAAACTCTTCTAAAATTTTAACCTTTAGCGTATCTAAATCTGGAAGATCATCCCTGGATTCCATCGCACATCTGAAATTCTCATAATTCTCAGGCAGACTATTAAGAAGCATCGCACTTTGTAAATCTTTGTGAATATCAATATTCATTTCGGCTAACTTATCAACTACTTCTATAAATTTATTGATATGCTCTCTAACATCTTCTCCGCTCGCCATGCGGTGTGAGGTCAACTTTCTCAATAATGCGGCCCTTTTTGCTGGACCTTTCGACGCATATATGGAACGTAACTTTGTCCATACCTCGTGTGCAGTTTCACACCCTTTAACTTGTTTCAATTCTGAGGGACTAATTGTTAAAATAAGATCAGACTTAGCTTTCTTATCGTTGATATCCCACGCCTTTGCTGCGGTTTCCATAAGCGGGTCGGCGGCATCTACACGTGGTCGTTCACTTTTTCCGTTTACATAATCCCACAAATCGTTCTTTACCAATAATGCTTCGGCTTGCATACACCAGGTATCATAATTTTCTTTATGCAAATGCTCTATTCTGGTCATACCTCCAATACCACTAGCCATTATTAATTTCACTGTATGTTTTCAAGCACGTGGTTAACCTCACTTTTTAAATACGTACTACCGATATCTCTTATTTGACATATTTCAGAAACACAACTTCCTGGGCCCATAACCTGTTAGGATGAAATGAGAAGTTACGCAGGAGTTGATGCGTTTGTTGTTTGTATTATGTATTAACATAGAGATATATAATATTGAACATTGTGCGTAGTACACGTGTCGAAGGCAAAGCACACACAATGAGCGAGGTAAAAACCGCCAAGCGCGAAGACGCTACAACCGCGCCAGCGCATGCGCACACCACACATACAGGGTGCTCGAATTGCACCGTTACAACAAGTGGAGGAAGTGTTATTATTACTTGTAGAAACATCAGTGGCAAACGATTCAATCCATGAAGCGGATAATTCGAGTCGACACAAGCTTCAGGCGTTTTTAAAAAATGTTAATCTGTGCACAATGTTAACTCTGCATGCCTTTCGCGATCTGTCCATTTCAATCTCGCCATAATTTTGGCGTTCTGTGGACACTCCCGCTCAAATGTATGCACAGTCTTTTCTCGATATTTGTCCCAAATATCTAGCCGATAAAAGTCCCACAATTATCCCCACTGCCGCGGGGTTTCCCTCGTGAGGGGCCCCCAAGCTTTTTCATTATTTTTTGTGGGACTTTCACCTACATATTCGTGGCATTTTTCTAATGAAAATTATATCAAACACAATATCATTCAGATCATATTTACAGTAATTTTCCGTTAATGTAATTGTAATGGGAAGTAACTTTCGTCGTTCATTATACAAGTAAATATCATCGGAATTACATCATATTTGGTATCATTTTCATTAGAAAAATGTCGCGAATATGTTGGTGGAAGTTCCATAAAACATATCTTTTATTTTTTTCTATGACAATATTTTTCCCGCTGACGTCACAGTTCCCTCAGCTACGCTCGCGGACATCGACGCGACGACCGCCCTTGTCCGCCTCAAGGCTTGCTGAATGGGACGCTTGTTTAACTTTTCACTGGACCTTCGAAGTGCGCTTGAAAAATTAAATATTATAGTTACATATTAAATAATTATTAGCATAAAATTGAGAGAGGCCGACTTTACCGCAATAATTTACTTCAGTTTTCTTGTCCATAAAAAAATTTCATGCTGTTTCATGATTGGAATAATCAACCATCAATGACCATTATTTAAACTTATTTAACCCTTTCGGTACGAGCGCTCTGTCCGCCGTGACACTCCTGCTGTACAAGGCGCTGCACAGTGTGACGAATGGCCTTTTTAGCTGGACAAACTTCTAAATCGCCTATTTTTCTATATTTATCGATTAATATGTTTACAGTTGTATAAAATATGAATAATTAATTTTTTACAACATTTAGTTGGTTTTTGTTAATTGAACAATATATTTTAAGTGATTTATAATTAAATAAAAAATACAACAAAGTTAGTAATGGATCTATGTAACACAGAATGATTTAACAAGTAGTAGATATTATCAAAGAAGACGTCATTTTTAATTAGGGACAAGAAGAGTGAAATTTTGGAAAAATGATAGTAAAGGTTACTTTTTGGAGATTCAGATATATTCTAACGGGAAAGAATTATTCTTTGGTTTAGTATAAGGTTTCACTTTATAAATAACAACTCTGTTTCATATTATTGTTTACTATTTTAATAAAAATATAATAACATGAAAATATAAATAAAACAAAAGAAATAACAGAGATCAAAATCAAAGTCTTCAATAGGAACATTCGGTTGCGAAAAACTAATAACTTATAAACTATTGAACAATTGGTTGCAAAGGAATAACTGACCGTAACGGATAGCGGTTGACGAACGACTGGATCATTCGCCTCCATCTTGAATTCGTGAAATCGCTGAGTCAGAACCAATTTATTCGTCTCAGATTTCTGCTCGAATATCGCGGATAATTTGGTCCACATTTCGCGCGAACTTTTGCATGTTAAGAGGCTTTGCATGTGTACCGGTTCCAGAGCCGATGAAATCAGAAACATGGCTTTGGCGTCATCCTTTCACCACACTTTCAATTGTTCGGCGGTCGGCCGCCGCCGCGCCGGCTTGACGCGCGTCCCGTTCACGACGTCGCACAGTGTGTCGAGTATATGGGAATTCGGGAAAAAAGTCATAACTCTTAAATTATGAAATTTTCGAGTAAAGTACCTTAATACTTTTTGAAATAAAATGCAAAGGCGAATCAATTGGTATATAAAAAAATTTTTTTTTAATTGCGATAACTCTTATGTTTTAATAAATTCTTATGTTTTTTTACTGCATAAAACGTAGTTTACAATTTTAACGAAAATTTAAAAAAAAAGTACAATACTGTATACATTACTTATTCAAATCTTCACAAGGAGGAATTAAAACTTAGGAATCCTTAAGAGAATTCCTTTATTTTACCTAGAAATAAATAAAATGAATAAATTAATTAATTAATAAATTAACATAGATAATATGTTATTAAATAATATGTGTACGTACTATACTACTTCAGCTTCACTATCATCAGAACAAGTGTTTGAGTTGGAATCTGATAAGTAGGATGTTTCATTTAATAATAAATAGTCTCTTATATCTGCAAAATCCTTTTTTTCTTTTTTCGTATGTTTTTTTTTTATAATGGGCAATAATTGGATCCGACTCCAGTAGAAGACGATTTAATAGGTCCTTATTTGAATTTTCTCTTGATGTCTTGCGGGTATTATGTTCCTGAAAATATTTTATATTTTTATGTTGAGCCTCTAGAGCTTCTTCGGATAATTTGCCAATAGGAACAATTGTATTTTTAATAATTTCAACTGCATGGAAAAGTAATTTATGCGTAGTTACCGGCGTCACATACCAATTATAATGTTTTAAATATAATTCTCTAGCTTCTTGAATTATTTCTTTCTTGACGCGTCTCAACGTCAACATTTCTATTATTTTTAACATTTGTGTATATTTATGCACTTAAGGTCGACCGTCATATCAAGTCTGATGTGCTTTAAATTAATATAATACGAAATCTCAAAGGAACCTTTTGGGGTACTTTCTTTAATACTGAATTGAAAGATTGTAAATATTTAAACAATTTTAAAACTAAATATATAATTTATAAGAATAAAATTGAACACATATGTAAGTACTTATCAAATGGCATGCGTCTAAAAATAATTGCAGCAAATTTCTTCGAAAGACCGCAGAAAGCCGCCGTGCGCGAGCGTCTTAATATGGTTTTTTATTATTTTCTCCGTTTGAGCAAATGTGAGCAGATTTAAACCAATGCGAAATTAAAGTTTAATGTGCCACCAATTACTGTAAAAAAATTCACGGGTGTACTTTGATGTACTTTTTTTAAAACTCTAATCAAAGTTGATAATTGTTAAACATAAAAAATTAGGACAAACTGCGATAATTTAAAAAAACTTTTTGGGAGATTGAAGGTCTAATAATGCTAAACACACCCTGTAAAAATCAAATTAAAAAACCAAATAGCTTGCGAGGGACGCATGTTTTCAAAAATGCGCGGAATTTGACAGTGAAGTTTCAGCCTCAATTTTAATAACAAATTGATTTATTCAGTTAAAATTTAAGGCAGTTTTAGAAACTACGTTTTGTTACGAACATTTTAGGATACATAAATTTGCAGATCTTACACTTTGATTTTCGGACTTTTTTCCATTGGACGACACACTGTGCGTCGTCGATACCGCAAGCGATGAATATCGCATTCGTCTGAAATTTCCAGATTAGGGAATTCTTCCCGTTGAACTTCTCAACGTTTCGCGTGGAGATGGCCTCCGACATCTTATTGCGAACGGAGAGGAAAAAAAATTTTAGAGACGCACTGCTATCCGATCTGCCGAATCACACGGTTCACCGAATCGCACGGCTTATACGCTACCCGTACACGTGTTTCTAACGTGTGTGCCTCGCGCGCGTACACGTTTTTTTTTATCTGTCCAAAGAGATTGCGTTCTCTGGGCCCATAACCTATTGAACAATTGGTTGCAAAGGAATAACTATCCGTTACGGTCAGTTATTCCTTTGCAACCAATTGTTCAATATAAACAAATGTAAATAGAATATATCTAAACGTATTTGTGTTACGACAAATATTTGGGTTTACAGCAAAATAAAAATAAAAAACAATATACATAACAGGCAGTAAATATTTTTCATTGTTGTAACAAGACATTGCCTTCTGAAACTACGTAGAAACATCTTCACAACTCGAATCTCTATCAGAAGATTCAAGTTCTGATAAAGGATCTGTTTCTTGAATATCTATGTCTTCATTTACTATTAATGATTCAAGAACTTCAGGGGACAGTGAACTAATTTTTTCTTGTGGGATTTCGCGAAAACTATTTATTAGTGGGTCGGAAGTTATTAATAGCATTGACATTAAGTCGAAATTGGTATTCACTCTTGACGTTTTCCGTGTATTTTTTTCTCTAAATCTACGACAATCTTTATGTCGCGCTTCTTGCGTCTCCTCTGTCATCTGGTCAATTGGAATAATAAATGATTTAATCCATAGGTTTCAACGAGTAGATTAAACAAACCGCTAATTGGCAACGGCAATCAGCATCGGCTGCGTTCGAAACGCCCGGCCCGAGCTATGATTGTCACGAGCGTGTACGTAAAACGACGTAACTTAATTGTAAAAATTCGTATAGTTATGCAACGTTGCGCAAGCCAATTTTGGTATTAAAATAAAGTAGAGAATCTCTACTTTATTATATGTAAAAATCATCGCGTGGACCTACGTGGACCATATACTAATTCATTAACGAAGAGTAGTAACATGGGCGTTTCTGTGGAAAAATAAGTACCGTCTTTGACACTTAATTTACAAAAATTATTATATAATAAGAATTACCAAAGTGAGAATACATGTTTTGAGATGTTATATCCATCATATATAGGAAATTTATACACTCCTTAGTACATTTTAACATATTTCTAGCGCGTATGGAAATGTGCTCATTCATTTATAGGTTAGGTGTTCATCTTTTAGGTGAAGTTTACACGCTCTGTAAACATACAACAAAAGAATTTTAAGTTTTAATATTCAAGGGTTTTAATACATGGTTATTTTGGATTATATTAGCACAGTTAGTTTTTGTTTATTTGAAAGTTAATTTAGTCCAGCTAAAAAGGCCATTCGTCACACTGTGCGCCGCGCCGAGTCGCTCCGAAAATGCACACATAGCGCGTGGTCAGTCCTCTTTTGTGTGAAGATTTTTCTAAGCGTTAAATAAGAACTGTGCTTAATACAACAATGTTTCTTCTAACAAATGTCACTATCGATGGGGCTCATACATAGAGGCTGCCACATGGATATCGGATATATTCGGCGCTCGTACACACAGATCATTAGATGGATGCCGGATATATCCGGCGCTCGTAACGAAAGGGTTAACACTAGATTGCCGGACGAAAAGGAACAAGTTATTGTATGGTAATGAGCATGATCAGATACTTATCTTCATAATACTATTGAAAACCAACATATGTTTAAAAAAAATTATTTCATTTATATTTTATTTAATTTTTTATTATTTATTATTTCATATATATATATATACACACGCCCCGGCGCGGCGCACAGTGGGCAATTTGGACGAAATCGGATTCAAAATCAAAGAATTTTCGATGGAAATGAGGTAGAGCGACGAGATTATGGTACGAACGTTTTTTAACCTTGAGAAAATTCGTTAAACTTGCACAATTTCAAGAAAATTGGAGATTTTTTCGATTTTTTTTTCACGCTGATTTCGAATCTGGTCTCAAAATTTATCTACGACCTCAGGATTTTGCAAAAAACAGATTTTTGTGACAAAAACTAATGAAATAATTTTTTCGTTGAAATGATTTGATAACACACTAGTTTGAAGCTATATCGTATTCTCATATATAAAACACAATAAAAATAATAATAATGAAGAATTTGAACGTTTTGAGTTACTTACGAAACATGAAGCACTTCGCATCTCGTCATCACTTGACGTATCGCGTCATGTAAAATTGAAGTTTTTACATTTCATATTAAAGTTTGTCTGGCTATAATAGAGAATTCCAAAGAAATATTTAGTACGAATTGAAGTGATGTAATGAAATGAGCTTTTGAAGTCTTATTCACTCTAGGAAAATTTATAAAAAATTTCAACTACAGACTGGAAATTAAAAAAAAATTTGATGAACATTGTTACCGATGAACTAATGCAATCGAAAGTTAGGAGCATATATTAGCATTTCATTATTATAATAAGTTACATCGTAGTTGAAATTCAGTGTTATCACTGTAGTTCTGAATGAACTTCAATTTTTCACATCTTTTGTGATATACAGGGTGGCCCACATAACTCTGAACAGCTCAATATCTCGAAAACTATGCCATCGATTTTAAAGCTCTTAGTCTTAAATTGCATGGAACTGAAGGGCCTTTCTGACTACATAAACGTGAAGTGGCCTCCCTTCCCTTTTAACGGGGGAGGGGAGGTACCTTTATAATTTTAAATGGAACCCCCTATAAAATGTTACATATTTAGATTCTACCAGAAAAAACAAGTCAATTTTGTCTGAAACATTTTTTTGTCAGATACTTCCATGATGAGATATAACAGTTTGAAGTTTCAAGTTGTAGGTACTTGAAGCGCTCGGAAATAGCGTTATGGAATTATACGCGCTTGAGTCCTTTGCTTATTCGTGAAGAAATAAAATGTACTTTAAATGAAATGTTCAAAATGTCCACCACGGGCTTGCAAACATTTATTTACTCGAAACATCAAAGTTGTTCTAACATTTTTTAACATTTCGGGAGTCACTCAAGCGCAAGCGTCACGTATTCTTTGTTTCATATCCTCTTTTGTCGTCGGTGGTTCAAACATAATGTTGTCCTTTACATATCCCCGCTTTTCTAAATTATGAAATGTTGCATGACATTGTTTGATCCCATAACGTTCAAAAAACATCACTGCTGCACGCCGATAATTTTTTTGGCATTCACCTAACGTTAATAACATATTCACTTCTGTGTCAAAAGTAGCCATAATCACAATGTTACTGCTTGAATAACAGCTCTAAACTGAAAACGTTTTCATAGATAAGTGAGTCAAACTCAAGAATTGTAAATATTATTGTTTGTGTTTCTTCATGAATAAGCATGGGACTCAAGCGCGTATAATTCCATAACGCTATTTCCGAGCGCTTCAAGTACCTACCACTCGAAACTTCAATCTGTTATATCTCATCATGGAAGTATCTAACAAAAAAATGTTTCAGACAAAATTGACTTGTTTTTTCCGGTAGAATCTAAATATGTAACATTTTATAGGGGGTTCCATTTAAAATTATAAAGGTACCTCCCCTCCCCCGTTAAAAGGGAAGGGGGGCCAGTTCACGTTTATGTAGTCAGAAAGGCCCTTCAGTTCCATGCAATTTAAGACTAAGAACTTTAAAATCGATGGCATAGTTTTCGAGATATTCAGCTGTTCAGAGTTATGTGGGCCACCCTGTATATATATGTAGGATTTCCCTATTTTGCACGATGTTGCGATCGAATTAAGTAGTCGATCTACGTGGGCAGGTATCAATTAATGAGCCGACTCGTAACGAACATATACTATATTTAATGAGAAAAATAAAATGACGGAACAAAGATATCGGTACAACGACACAACCGTACACGGCGACAGCCGACGAGAGATTTCCCTGATCGTCTCTCCTTCGCATTTTTTGTCGACGTTGTTCGCTCGTCCTTTGTCTCGACGTTATTCGTCCGTTTTTTCTGTGAATCCGCGTTTCGCCTGTTCTTCGCGGGAAGCGCGTTTCGCCTGTTTTTCGCGGGAAGCGCGTTTCGCCTGTTTTTTCCTGGAATCTAGGCATCCCACACTCGGCCATCCTGCAAATCTTCGGACCCCGAAGATGTACCCAGATACGGCTTCATATAATCGGCAGCGGTCGATGTTATTCTCGGCCCTTCAGTTTCACCAATCCGCACGACTTCGTATCGATCATTCCGTTTATCTCTTACAACCTTGTACGGCCCTAGAAATTTCGGTTTAATTTTTAGTCCAGTTCCAAACTGCGTCCTTTGGATCGCTACTAAATCCCCTTCTTTATATTTAACCGCTTCTTTACATTTTCGGTTATGGCCGCGACGATTTTCCTCTTGAATCTTAACAGTATTTTCGGTTGCTGCACGCCTCAAACTATCGCGGTTCGCATCGAACATCTCAACGGTTTCTTGTTCGATAAGCGAAAGAATTCTCACATCTTCTTTTTGTCGCATCTTGACACCAAAAAGTATCTCAAATGGGGTCATACCCACCGCGCGCTGAAAACTGCTATTTATACATCGTTGCAACCGGTCGACGTGTTTGTACCAATGGTCGGGGTTATCTAACGAGAGTTTTGTCAACACCGGAATAATGGTACGGTTAACGCGCTCAACTTGTCCATTCGCGCGTGGTACACCCGTTGTGGTCGTATGATGTTCGATGGACTCCGACGCACAATACTCTTTGAATTCTTTCGACGTAAACGCGGTTCCCTTATCAGAAATAATACGCTTCGGATTTCCGAAAATTTTTTGTTGCGCGACCAACCTACTTAGTACTTCCGCTGTATTTGTCGTCTTCGTTGGGTAAATCCATACAAATTTAGCAAAAGCGTCTACTACGACTAATATATACTTATAATTTTTTCCCATCGATACCATAGGGCCTTGGTGGTCGATATGATAAGTGCATAATGGTGTGTCTCCTTTGGGAACGGGGGAGAGCATCCCTTCCTTTTTACCTTTTTTCTTTTCGGCTAATATGCACGGTACGCAACAGCTAATTACTCTTTCTACTCGCTCGCTTAAATTCGGGATATAAAATTCTTCCTTAATTTGCTCTACAACTTTCTTCACTCCAAAATGTCCATTCTCATGCACTCGTCGAATAGTGTCTACAAACATACTCGCTGGTAGTACTACAACAGTTTTATCACCGTATCTCTTTAACAATAAATCGTGTTCTATTAAATAGTCCTCGTACGCTTCCCTTTCCAATACCTGTTTTATGGCTCGAATGCGTTCATCTTCGTTTTGTGTTTTCCGGATAATTTCGTGCATCCTATCTTCCACGATAAACACCGGATATCTACTTAGCGCATCAACGTGTTTCAGACGTTCACCCGATCGGTGTTCGATTTTATAATGGAACTCTTCGAGAGTCAACGCCCACCTCGCAACTCGCGGACACAAATCTTTCTTATACAGAGTCTTTTGCACCGCTTGGCAATCAGTAATTATTGCGAAATCTAATCCTAATAGGTACACCCGAAACTTCTGCACTGCTCTTACTATCGCTAACAATTCTAATTCATACGAGCTGTACTTTCTTTCTGCATCTGTAGTTTTTTTGCTCATATAATGAACGGGATGGAACACCTTATCGTCGCACGCTTTTTGCAGTAAAACTGCCCCGTATCCGTCTGAACTAGCATCGGTATCGGCAGGAATATGGGTAGGGCCGCTGCCGCTGCTTCCGACCATCCTGAGTTTAACGAGCCACTTGAGAGACGCTCCCTCAGCTTGCCCGGTGCATACTCCCGGCAAGCCCTCCCGCCGTATTCCACTACTCTAGGTACCTCGTCACCGGACACTTCGGCGAACAAGCAGAATGGACACACCCACCCGCGCGTATGCCTGCAGCCACAGGGCTGGAGATTATCATCCTTGGAAAGGCATCGCGCGCGCGGGCCACATCCCCATCCCACTGCTTACCATGATCCGTAGTAGGCACCCCTTCCATACTCCTTCCCAGAGTCCTTGCCTCTCCAGCTTCGCTACCATTCTCGTGGTCTTCCAGTCCTCCTTTGCCAATCGCCCACGCTGGGGCCCTAGCAGCCCAGTTGCGTAGCGTACCTTCCCCTATCCCTCCGCTGAGGATAGCCCTTGCAACCTGGATAGCCCACTTACGGTTATTACCACCAGCCCCGAGTACGCCCATCACCCTCATTGGATCACCCTTCACTCTGTCTGCCATAGCGCTGGCGCACATTCCCAAGGCCCTTTTCGGGCGGGTATGCCCGTCCTTTCCTCTCTCTTTCTCCCCGACCGAATTTGTGATTATCCTTCCCCTCCTCTCACCATCTTTCTTACCACTGGCTTCATCCACAGGGGCTAGTCGGTTCCCCTCCTCTTCCCACTTCGTTAAGGGACGCCGATTGATATACGTGGGTGGCGCCACTCCAGCCCCTGAATACATTATCCAGGTTCTTAGCCGATCACACTCTGCCTGGTCGTCTGGTTTCTGCTCCGCCGCCACCTTTAGAATCTGCTCTGACATTTCCCCTAAGTTACCTCTGAAAAACGGAAGATCTTCGTCCTTATCCTCGCCCCTTACAGGGTATTCGTTTCTATGTCCCAAAGGCTCACCCCCCTCGGCCGAGGTTTCTCCTACTACTGCTGGGATACTGTCGTCCCTCTCGATACACCCGGAGTCGGTCCTGGCAGACGTGGACCCACCCTCACTCGTCCACCCCGTAGCCCGTATCACTCTGACGGGCATATTTGGATCGAAAGGATCCTCATCATCGGAGACGTAGACCTCACCCCGCAGTTGGGCCCGAATTTCCTCGAGTCTCAAAACCATGTCGTCCACATATCCAGCGGTACCGCCGAACTGTAGCCTGTCCTCATGCTGCGGAGGATATCCTCCCATGCGACGCTTAAACATCTTGACGTGCCGTAATCACTGCAAACACTACCACAATTCCACCTGTATTACCCTACGTATCAATTTCGCAATGTGCACACAATGTAAGCATATGGAGTATTTCTATCGTTGCCACCATATGTAAAAGAAGGGAAGAAAGTGGGCGTGTTCTTGATCACCTGCGAGAACACCCGAAAGAAGCAGGGGGCATAGACCGTCCTATGTCAACGACTGGTACCTCCGACACTCCCAGAATTAACGGGTGACGTGCTGACCAAGTCTAGATATCTCCCGAGACCGTAGCTCCTTTACGCTCCCGAGAACAGGGTTTAACCCTAGACGGTGTGTGTTCCTCCCAGGTGGGAGGACGCCACCAGCTGCGTGTAGCTCGACCGCTCTTCCCTCCGCTGTGGGATTGCTCCCCAAGTGGCCGGTAGGCGCCTGTGTTTGCAGGTAGGAGGGGTCCCCTTTTATTCGCACCAGCCCCACAACAGCTCGGGGTCGTGTGGTCTCCCCACAACGCCCTGGCCTTGCACTTACTCTACACCCCACGTCAATTTTTCAACATCCTGCGTTACTCCAGTCACTTAGATACACAGCGTGGGGGACTACCCGGTCTAGGAGATTCCGGGTACTGCTCGCCGTCCTCTGGGAAATACTGCGCGAGCACACCACCGCAAACCTTTCGGACTGCATAACCTCGTGACCTCTCGTCACGTTACAGGTCTCAGAGTTGCCAACCTCTTTACACCATTTACTATGACCCCATTCTCCTTTTTTCCAGGGGAATGAGAGTGGAACCCACGATTAATCGGGGATTCCACAACCCTAACCCTTTTTTTTTACCGTGGGAAAATGCTTTTCTCATACCCCGGCTCCCTGGGGGAAGCCGGGGTTATGTGGGACTACCCCTGGAGAAAATTCCCCAGAAGGCTACCCACTAAAAACCCACGCCCACCTAAGCTAAAGGGGAGGTGCCTGGATCACGCGAGTACTCCACAGGACACCTCCCAGCTATCATCATACCCCGGGGGAGGGGTTAACCTCCCCCACTGCCTACGCTATAAGACCCCGGGCGGAGGGACCTGCCCGGTGTCCCCATCCCTGGAGCCTTCGGATTGGGCTTCCGGAGCCCCAGCTCGGTCCACCCACAGCTCCAGGAGTCTTCATGCCCCGCTCGGAGACGGTATCCCGAAGGAACCAGCCCCGGCCGAGGCAAGAAGACGCCGCCACCGGAAGGAAGGGCCGTCGGAGGCGCGATCCGGCACGCCCCGACCCTTCCTCACCCAAATCCGCCCACGGATCCCCCTCCCCAATCGGGGAGGGACGGACCGACACCCCCCGC